>NC_140631.1:14180255-14376286 GCF_057382275.1 Copadichromis virginalis | reverse complement strand
CTCTGCCACAAACACACACACTCAGGGGACTGGAACCCCATAATTACCGAGCAGCAGAGCCCACTAACCACTGGCTGGCCCCGGACTGATCATGTGATGGTGCGATCACTGGGGCCCAGCACGGAGAAACATTTTCCCAGGGTCAGTTTTACAGTTTCCCTCCTGGTCATTGAGGTTGTGAAGGGGTTATTAAGCTGATCCATAGACTGCACTTAAGAGAAATATCATTCCAGAGCTGTGCAGTAATACAGAATGTGGCATGTGTCTCTTCATGGCTTCTCCAGGAGCACAAGTTTATTTTTGTTTTATTTCCCCTGTCCACACAGATCTTTGATTGTACAGCACTTGTCTGGACACAAAATTGCTGTGTTGGCTGATGAAATTATAATCTTGTTCTTTATGTCTGTTTTCTCTTTTTTTTATCCTGAAGAGGAAGACAAAAAAAGAGAACTGCCAGCTGCTCCCCACAGTAATGAGAGTAGATGAAACAAGTTTTATGTATTGAGCATTATTAACTGATTTGGACTTCTGATGGTGATTATGCTGCTGTTTAAACTAATTACCTAGTATATTCCCAAGCAGGTAACTTTTGTTATCAGAATATTTTTTGCATCATCAATACCTGACATTTTCTAGTTGATGAATTTTACTAGAATGCCAGCCAAAGGGGTCTTACTGTATATGAAGTGGCTCAGGGACTGACAGAAAGGTTTAAGAAATCTGTTTTAATTCAAGGTGATACAGCAATGGTCAGAAATATTAATTTTAATGAATCATTACAGAGAGAGAGATGTGACAGCCAGGAAGAGCAGTGTTGGCAGAGCAGAGCTTTGCTGTTGCTGCCCATTGTTGAGGTAGTACTCAGCAACCTTCTTGTTGGGGTTTGTGCCGGTGAACCAGAGCTGCATGCATTTCCCAGAGGTTTTGGTGTATGTGGTATAGATGTAAGAGTTGGACCAGATTTCTTCACACATGGATTTGGGTGTGGGAAAAACATCAGTCCACTTACTGCACTTGCTACCTTCAGGACATTTGTTGATACCTGTGACAGAATTGAATGCATTTGATAAATTTTAATAGTGTTGTTTCTGCATAGATGTAAATGTAAAAGCAACAACAACAAAAAATCTCTGTGTGAAAATGTTTTTGCAAAACTGGGAATATGCTTGCTGTGGTTTATAAGAGAAATGCAAGCGCAAACATGCATGTCTGCTTTGCTTTTCCAAGTGTGGGCCCCACCTGAGCTCCAGTCCCATCCCTTGTGCCAGTTAGTTTTGCAGGTGAAATCATTCTTGCAGTCTTCCCACCAGGTTTCACAGTCCTCCTTACATAAAGGCACATCTAAGATGCGCTCCTTACGCCAGCTCTGATCCACCTACACAAATGCACACCATTGGCTGATTAGTATAATCAGTAATGAACTAAATAAGCCCCTTTCCCTCATAGTTCTAACTACTGCGTGTATATATATATATATATATATATATATATATATATATATATATATATATTCTGTTTCCTCAGTTTGAACAACAGACCATTTCTGTCCTTTCAACTTCCTGTGCTGCCATCTAGTGACAAAAATATAGACAAACATTAGACACTCAAATGCACACGTGGATGAGAATACTCACTGGTTGTATCCAGGGTCCCAAGTGTGGTGAGCACTCATAAAAACAAGTGTCCTGGATGAAATGTTTTTTGCACTCCTTGCTCATACTGCCACAGTGATTCCAGTTGAAGTTGTAGAGATAGGAGGCATCGTCATGGGCTTCTGCAGAGGTGTTGGCTGTGCAGCATGCATTATCTCGCCATGGAGAGCACTGGAAAAAGGAAACCAGAATCACTTTATGGATTTAGAACTAAAAAAAATGTTTTTTCCACCAAGCTCCTTGGGGTTTAAATCAAGACAAGAAGGGAAACGTTAGCGACAGTGCTATGTTTGCAATTATCACCTGCTGGTACAGTTGTCCCTCAGGGCCAGGCTCTGTTTTGTGATGTTTTGCATCCATGCACATGTTCAGTTTGTCCAGAGACATGGCTCCACCAGAGAGGGCAAGCAGCAAGGCCAGGACGGACCACATGACTGTAGGGGAGGGAAGCATCAACAGCAGGTTGTGGGAAAAATCTTAATACTGCTTATAAAGAGGCCAATAATGGGAAGAAGGAAATAGTATGGGATAGCAGCCAACTCCCTGTGACCTCTAACCCGAGTCTGACGAACAGCATTTTACTGACCTTAGTTAATTTTCTACCATCAGCAGGCAGGTGTCTGGATTGTTTGGTCATAGGTACTAATTTAATATTTTAACAGTATTTACAGTATTTAACAGCCCTGGTGTAGATCTCTTTCAGTAACAGACCTAGTGACAAAGTTTAGAGTTTATGGTAATCCGGACAGTCCTTGTTTTTGCTTTTTTTGTAAGAAGACAACCTGAATTCTCCAAAGCTATAGAACTCCAAACTGGACAAAAAATTTACAAGGAAGAACAGCTAAGCAAAGCTGATTGATGTGGTGATGACTTAATAAGGGCTGGGTATCCATTTCGATTCCGATTCACAAAGTCCCGATTCGATTAGATCCCCGATTCCATTCAATTCGATTCAATTTTGACTCAGACAGTGAGAAATATCATAATTGTCATCATTTATCAGTACATATCCATATTTTTATATCTATGTATAAAAACAAAGCTGAAACTTGTGAGACTTTACCAGAGGTTACCAGAGTAATAATGAACATCACAGGAGATGCCTCTGTGTAAGTGGGGATAAAACTTAGAAAAACATGAAGGAGATTTTCTTGGCCTGGCTTTTTATAGCAGATAACCTTTAAAAATATTCTGCAATAGGCAAAAGAGAAGAAAACCATGAATCAACAGATGAACATTAAACTTCTTAAAATTATGCCGAATTGCAAAACGCTCTCTAATAAAACCTCTGTAACTTTGCTTTGCTTTGTTCAGCATCAGGTAAATTTCTTTATTGAACAGCAGAAATTAGGTTTTCTTGTCGGTGGTCATTTTTTAAAAAAACCCCCAAAAATCCAAAAACCAAAACAAACAAAAAGCGGCTGACAGCACTGAACACAACGGTAGACTGGTGCATAATAAGCAAGCGAATAATGCAGAAAACAGAGATATTTCATGGTAAACTGGGCTCTTGAGTACACTGAGAAAGAGCTGTGCAGGAAGTTTGATTTTATTGTGGTGGAAGCAAAAGAGCAAAAGTAAGAGGGAATTCATGACGATGTTTATCAAACGTGAAGCATAGTTTTGATCTTCTTTTGCAGCTGGTTCAGTGAATTGTGGCCAGAGAGTAATGAAACCTCCAGCTTCATAATCTTTCAGATGTCGGTTTTCAGCACCGACGGCACACACGTGGACACGATCCACGCTTTGTGTTCACTTCTTTTTGTGGAATCCGTTTACCTGCACTTTGTGAACTTTTTATCCAGAAAGGTGCTATATAAATAAAACTTTACTTACTTTCTTTTACTTACTCTGTCCCACGTGTGATTTTTCTCTCTGCTAATCTGACTTTTGGGTTCTTTTAAATACTAAATATAAGACATGAGGAAGTTTTACCCACAATACCGCAACAAATAAAGTGTGGCTCCTGAATGCAGCATAAAAATGCAAAAGGACACAATGTAAGCTATAAAGTGAACTCTGTCAGAGAGCAAATGTGTCTCTACACCTTTTTGCGTTTAAAAGCCAAACATTAAAAAACATGAAAGATAAACTTGTCAACGATTTTGTAAAGCTCTAATCATCATATATAGATAAAATAATCCATATGCATGTAAATAGAAGTAGCTGTGTATTATCGTATAGTTTAGAAATACAAAGTAGATGCAGCTGTGGTGAAAATTCATTTAGAGACAAAGTAATAATGAACAAATTCCCTTTACCTTTGGATTTGGTGATGACTCCTTCTTGAAGGGATGATCCTACAAAGCTGTATCTGCAGATGCCCTTTAACACACTTCTCAAGACCAAACAAGAATTTCCAAACACAGATTTGTGCCCGACTGCGTGTTTGTGTGTGTGCACGCGTCTGACTGTGTGGGTAGAGTGTGAGCGAATGAATGTGAAAACTTGCTGTGCTTTTGACTAATTAGTTTTCAAAGTCCAAAGTCCATATGAAGTGTGTGTGTGTGTGTGTGTGTGTGTGTGTGTGTGTGTGTGTGTGTGTGTGTGTGTGTGTGTGTGTGTGTGTGTTTAAGATGTGACAAATTCAAAGACACCCCCACCTCCAATGATACGGGTATCCAGGTCTGGGTCCCCTGGTCCCTTCAGAGTGGTGGGTCACTTTGAATGACTATAATTACCATGTTCTCAGTTATCTCCATTATCCTATGATGAAATACTTCTGGCCTGATTGGACTAGTATTCTTCAGGTGATTATGCCTGCGTCTGCAAGGTACAAGAGGTCACTAAACTACTCTCATAATTATGAAAATGAAGTCAATTATATTTTATGGCTTTCACAATCACATGCACTCAGTCAACATCTATGGGAGATTTTGGACCACCATGTAAGACATTCCTCTCCACTGCCATCATAAACACCAAGGGCGGGACTATCTCATAGAAGAGTGATATTGCATCTGGTCAGATAACTGTAGAACCAGTGCCAGGCTATCTATAAGCTACTTTAACACTCTTGATGTCGGATTTTTCTTTAATTTGTTACCAGTCAGCAGTTCCTGTGAGCATGTGATTTTCCAGTTTTATAACATCTGGCCATGAAGAATATCAGTCTTATCTCAAGGAGAATATCAGTCTTATCTCAAGGTTTAACCTGCTCACCACCACCCTGTTGTGACAGGGCAGCGTGACCTGGGATGACAATAAGAAGATCAAAAGGATGGTAAGTAAGTACTTTTAGTGCTCTCACCATGACAAAGAAAAAAGAAACTTTACATACACCCTCAAGAGGGTAATTTCTTTGCATGTGCATGAATGTGCTTATACTTGAGGTTAACGCTCTGAACCTACTGATAAGAATGTTCAACTTCAGCAGCATTTACAGAAACCAGCCGTGAACTACGACAAAAATTCTGTTATCTCAGCAGCTTCCTATAGTTTGAAAGAGTGTTTGTGTTATGGGTTGCTTAAAGCTGATATACACTAATCACATAATACACAATACTACTGCTACTACTACTACTACTAATAATATATGGCAGATGCTACTCTTCCAGACAGATACAGTACTGTGCAAAAGTCTTTACTCACCTCTCATTTTACTCACTACTTTTTTTCAGTCACTTTGTTACCAGCAACATGCCACAAAAATGCATTATTTATTCCCATTTATTCAGTCGAATCTATTTGACTGGGACAAAGTAATATTTTTGCACAAGGAAGATAATTCATCTTTGAGCTATTTGCTGAAAACGTGGCATATCTCAGCTTGGTGTGCAAAAAGTCTGAGACAGGACTTGAGAGATGGTTCAATTGATCCATCTACTGTTCATCAAAGTTTCATCAGAAATGGTCTTAGTGGAAGGGTGGCTGTCGAGAAACCATTCTTAAAGAAAAGCAACAGGGAGAAAAGACAAATTGCACAAGCACCGGACTGAAAACCAGTGGAAACAGGTCTGATGGAGTGATGAATTCAAATTTGAAATTTTTAGTTTAAATCACCATTTGTACACAAGAGGTCAGGAGAGGTAAAACAGTGAGTGTCTGAAACTATCTGTAAAGCATGGTGGAGGCTATGCAAAAGGGAGCCAACATGCTGAGAGGAACTTTGAATGTCTTTCAAGAAGCCTGGTGAACTATTCCTGAAGTCTACTTAAAGAAAGGACAAGAGCACTTGACTAAAAAAGTTCAGGCTGAAGTGCACTAAGTGGTGCAGAGGTATACGCCATGATGGATTACAGCTTGTTCAGTGACCTTCTCTCCACCGCAGCTTCAAATGTGTCCAGTTTGCAGGCATTCAAAGAGCAAATCTTTCTAATCTGTTCTTTTCTAATCTAGTTTGCTGGTGTCACCAACAGTTACTATTGGAGGGCACTGGGTGTGACCAGTTCCTGAGTGACTGAAAGTCTCCATCATTTTACTGTATAGGCTGAGGGATCTCTTTATCCTCTTTTTATATGCAGCTTCTGTGTTGGTCTTCCAGTTTAACCTGTTGTTGATGATGATGATGACATCCCAGTTCTTCTTCAGCTTGTCAACACCATGTCATAAAATTAAATTAAATAAAGACAAATAACATGTTTTATTGCATATACCGATCATTAAAATAAAAACATGGTAAATGGCCTGTATTTGTATAGCGCTTTTCTAGTCCCTAAGGACCCCAAAGCGCTTTACACAACCTGTCATCCACCCATTCACACACATTAATATCGCTGTGACACATTTTAGTTAAAGCTCATTAGTGTTTCTACTTTATTTAGAACCTCTCGTGCCACAGACGTGGCTCATGCTCCGAAAAGGGAACCTTTATGGAGAGCCGCTGGAGAAAGGAGGACTCTTTATGGGTGAACACCAGCAGTTTCCGGTAAAATTTGTTTTGAATTTTTGTCGAGCCACTGACAGGGACTCAGACTGTGGATTTCGGGTAAGGTTAAGCACGAAGTTATTTTATTGTTTGATTATATCACATCATTTTCAATCCACAATATCAGGGGAGTGTTAGATTTTAGAGTCTGTGAGTCTTAAACTGGAGGACTTTTAAATCGACCGTTAATGACGTATTAGCTGTTCCTCTGTCGTTTGTTGTCTTAACGCAAACTCCGGCTTCAGTTTTCTTTCTGTTTTATGGGATTCATTTCTGTTGTGTGACAGAAATGTCCACGCTGTTTCCGTCGTTGCTGCCCCGGATAACGGAGTCTCTGTGGTTTAATCTGGACCGACCGTGTGTGGATGAGACCGAGCTGCACCAGCAAGAGCAGCAGCACCAGACCTGGGTAAAGGCTCCCCAGAGCAATTATAGACTTGTATTTTCCATCTTTATGCTATTTTTTTGCTTCCATTTCACTTACGATGAGTTTATATACTCTGCGCGTGTTAGTTTATAATTTATTAGTTTGAGTATTTGCGAAAGGCTAAAAGTCATATAGAAGTCCTGTAGTCTGCTATAATTACTGGTGGCTCTATTATTTTTCCTTTATCAGAATCAAAATAATAAATAAACTTATAAATACATCTTAATCCCAGGAGGAAATCGTTCTAACTTGAGCTATAAATGTGAAAAACAGAAAGTGTAAACACTATATATAAAAAAAGAGTAAAACTAAGGCACTCAAAGTGCAATGTTTAGTCAAAATTAAATGTTACAAAGTTAAAACAATACTTTACACAGTACGGTGTGAAAGATTGTTCAGTACTTAGCATAACTTGGACAGTATTGTCCTTTCTGAAACCTCAGATCAGTCAAGCTCCACAGCTGCAACATCTCTGGCCATGCATGATCAGTCTATTGATCGTATTATGAGACTTCATACACTTTAATATGTGCAAACTGTCTCTACCGTAGCTGCAGAGCATTGCTGAGAAAGACAACAATCTGATGCCCATTGGAAAACCAATTTTTGAGGTAACGGAAAAAGATTTTTAAACACAAAATAGACACAGTGTGAAACAGACTGGTTACATACTTTGTTCCCCTCCATTCATGCTGTCTGCATTTACTGGGTGCAGGCAGGCTACGAAGAGGAGGAAGAAGAAGATGACGAAGATGAAGAAGACAGCGAGGAAGACTCAGAAGATGAAGAGGACATGCAGGACATGGATGAGATGAACGACTACAACGAGTCACCTGATGATGGCGAGATAAATGAGGTGCTTTTCTTTATGATTTGAATAATTTTTTTTCCAGGCGACAGTATCACAAACCCTACGGTCATGAGGTTTTTTAATGTTAAGACTTGGTAAAAATACATGTATCTAAATTTAATTCAGTTTCTTTCCATTACCAAAACTGCCTCTAATCTAGCTCGGTTTCTTTCTGTCAGGTGGATATGGAAGGACCAGACCAAGACCAAGACCAGTGGATGATTTAAGACAATACTGGTTTTCATCAGGCTGGCCCTGGGTTTCCACTCCATGCTTAAAATACAACTGCTGCTCTTCAGTCTCTGACATGTTTTTATGTGTGAAATTAGTGAAAGAACAATGCTGAAGAATCACCATAAGATACTTTGAGAAATCAGTGCATTTTTTCTAACTTCAATTTAATTACAATTGACAGTGTGTGACTGTGGAAAATACTTTAAACCAATCAAAGTGGCTCCAATTGTGTGGTGCTCTTAAGTAGTGTTGTTTTTGTATCAAGTCGGGAAAACCTTCACGCAGTGGTAGCAGCAGGCCCACTGATCCGTTATGTAAACCTTGAACTTTTGCTATCTACAGTTATGCAGAGCAGCGTCTGCAACCAGCAGACTAAGCATGACCATAACGTCAAGTCAGCAAAATAACTTATTGACCTATGCAAGAGTCATCCAGTTGCTTCACCATATAGTCCTGTTCTGTTTCCCAGCAGTGTTTTGTATGTTACAGAAATACCTTCAGCAGAGCATTCATAAAACCCCAGGACATGTATTCTGATCAGACACTTTTTATATTTTGAACTATGTCAGAAGCAAAAGCTGCTAACAAATATTTAAATATGAGACACAGAGTTCTGTCATGGTTATGTTGTAGAATATTTAACCATGGCATTCCCTACTTCTGCTGAAGTTGTAAATTATTTTAACTGAACCATGTTTCTGTTTTTGTGTATTTGAATTTATTAATAAAATCTAACAAGATGTGACGCGTCACTTGTAGTTCAATAAAAAGTTTGGTGAATTTTGGTGGTGGGATGGCCAAGGTTTATATAATTAGACTTTAACTGCAGGGAAGATTTTAAGAATTAATGCTTGCAGTTCAGCTGAAGGAAGACAGGTGATTAATATTAACATGTACTTTAATAAAAATTTTATTTTAATTTAGGTTTAATTTGCATTTAGATTAAATTTTGTGAGTCTCAAATTTGGGAGTAAGAAAAAAGAAGCCTTAAAAAAATTGTTTATTTGAGTCTTTTAAACAAAAGAAAAGACATGAGATGCTGAGAAGTCACAACAAAGTCCCAGTAGAATAAAAGGTGATTGGAGCATATGAGATACCTAAACTGGGGATTGTTTATATTTCTCTATATAGAAAGTGTCAGCCTTTTGTTTTAAGATTTAATTTAGCTTTGTTTTGTTTTTGTGGGTAAATGTTGCAGTAAATTATCTCTTGTGAAATCGGTGGGGCACTTGGTCAAACGGGATCTGCAGTAAACCTTGAAGCTCCTTCTTTACCCAGTATGCACTAGTGAGTTATTTTGCAAGGTATTTCTTCACAGGTTGAGCTGTATTGTTACACAGACTAGAAATTGAAACGATACCCCTTTAGATGAAGTAAGAATTTGGACATTTCTGTTTCTGAAGTGTGTGTTTGAGTAACAATATGAAATCCTGCCATGATGTCATGATCTACTTGATTCCCTGGTACACTAGCTCAGCCATCCCATCCCTGATGCCCTTGCTATACTCTAGCATGGCCCGGTGGATCTTCCATTCATACAGGCCACTCTTGCGAATATATCTAAGGAACTTTGGAGCACCAGGAAACAGCACGTTGTCTGCCAGGATAATAGATCCTTTTCCCAGTAGACCAGAGCCCTCGAGCATCTGTAACACACAGGGACAGCGAGTGAGGCAGCTGGGTGGGTAACAGTAGGAAAGCGCAAACCTTTAAGTCAAATATATAATATAATATAATATAATATAATATAATATAATATATACAAATATCCTGTCTAGTAATTTATTCTCATTACTTGCAGGTCAGGGAGGTAACATTTCTTCCAGTGGTCCATGAAGACAAAATCCAGTCTTTCTAAATTGTAGTCAGAGCACAGCTGAGGGATCACTTCATCAGATGGATTGACAATCAGCTCCACCTGAGGAAAGCACAGCATGATTATCAAAAGTATGAAACTCTCATTGTTTAGTAAAATTAGAGTAATAAAGCCCCAAATGTATCTGGTCTTTCAGACGGCCTGCTGCACATGAAGTGTACTGAACAAAGAACATTTTTTAAATTGTTTAGATGCTTCTCTAACTCACCGTGTCATCATCAAACCCTGCCAGGCGGATGACTTTCTCAGCGATAGCGGCATTTCTCTGGTCCATCTCGATGCTGTAGAGCCTGGCGCCCAGAGGCAGAGAACGGGCAATCCGCACAGTGCTGTATCCACAGTGGGCACCCAGCTCCAGCACTGTCAGAGGGCTGTGCTCCATCAGCAGCCGGTCCAGGATCTTTCCTAAAAATCAAGGAAACCATACACGCAAATACACACCTAAAGGTGCTTTTTACTTTTTAAAACAAACAAACAAAGATTACGTTTGCTGTGTTCAAACTCTGTACCTTTTTTAGGTCCAATGTTGCTGATGAACTCCACCTTGCTGCACCAGACATCAAAGGTGTCCAGGATACTGTCAGGGTCTCCGGGGGTGGCATGAGTGAGGACGTACTGAAAGGCACGCTCCTCTCGGCTCAGACCAGTAACGCAGTCCTTCCATATCCTGATGAGGACTGCCCGATAGAACAGCACAAAGAAGTAACGGTACCTGATAATCAGCGTCAGCAGGAGTGGAAGGAAGGCCAGAGCAATAGCAGGAGACACCATCCTAGCATCTACAGACAGAAACACACATGCACAGGTCGGTTATTTGTCAGATATATTTTAACAAAGTGAGCCCTGTATTATTTATCACAAGAAGTATAAGTAAACACTGACTACAAGGGTTTTTGAAAGATGTTTTGATTGACTGGCTCTGGAAAACCTAAAAGAGGAGACCTTTGGGAACAAATAGTCTACACACACACACACACGTTTACAGCATGTCATTAAATTATGTCTGCTCTCTCCCATAGTTTGTGTCTTGTCTCTGTGTGCTCCTCTTTTCTCTCTCTTCTTTAACCTCACCCACCACTCGGTCGCGGCTGATGGCTGCGCCTGCTTGAGTCAAATTCTGCTGGAAGTATCTATCTTCGGCCTGGTGTTTGCCATAGGGGATCATTAAATTGGTGTTTTTGTGAACTGGCAAGTCCTTTAATACCTGAAGTATACTTGTTGCTCTCTTTCTGATTCCCACAGAATTTATGCACCTGCAACACCTTATAAAAGCACTGAATCATTTTGATTTCATGGTCAACAGCATAAACAGAGAAAATATTACTACTCAACTTCAATTTAACATTGATCGGTGTCTTAGACAACACTGGGCGTGCGTTCCTTTAAAATTTAGAAATTCCATGATTGGCACAAGGGAATTTATATTATTGCATTTTTTCTTAGCTCAGGTTCATTGAGGAAGGCACTTGTCTTTTTTAAATAAACATCAACTGATGTTCTCATAAAAATAAAGAATCATAATTCAGGGGCAGTGGTATCACTCTCCAAACTACAAAACCACTTACTTATTCTGTTTATGCACTATGTGCTTAAACTATGATGTACTGGCACGTAAAACAACAACAGAAGGTAATACTGCACTGGATTAAGAAAAATTTCCCAAAGTGTGTCTCTGTTGTACATTTTTCAGTAACGTAGTCTGGTTTAGCTTTTAAATATGACCTAAGCTGCAAGTAAGGACAACAAGGACGCAGAAAAGCCACAATTTTCATTTAATCATTATTTCTTTACAGCAAAGAAATAAATGTACATACACAGGAAACTGTTAATAATTAAAACACTGTGATCTTTATTTGTAATCACAAAATATTTCTGAGCTGAATGAACTTCTAATACTCATGTATGCAAAATGACATCTGCACAGAAACAGGTGTAGCCGCCATAGTCTCGTGCTAAATGTGAAAGAAAGTACTGTGCCGCTCTAGATGTTTCTACTGCCCCACATAAGTGTAGACTTCACCGACTTTCTGCATCACACTGAACAGAATCCATGTTACTCGGAAAGAAAAGACAAACTTACCTGTTTAATAAAAAGCAGAGTAGACTTTGAAAGGTGGCACTTGAGCTGAGGCAGATGCAGAAACACAGAGAGAAGAGCGTGTGTGTTTAAGAGAAGCTCAGAGACACAAGGCTGTGAATAATTTATGTATCACGTGCATGACAGTATATATATATCCTATAAATATTCCCATTTAACAGAAAAAAACTACAACTGTTTAACATCAGGTTTTGCCATTTTTCATGTGACATGAAGAAACCAGTATATTTAAAAAAAATAAAATACAAATAAAATGAGCAACAGGAGAAACAAGGGCAGTGTGAAACTGACATTTGATATCTCAAGTTAACGTCAACAGGTGTGCGTCTCTGTGCGGAGTCCAATTTCTTTCTTTACTAAGTCATGATGGAAGGATCAAGAAAAACCTTATTGATGTATCAAGTAAAATACAAGATTAAAAAAATAAATTGAAGTAAACAGATAAATATATTGCTTGTGTGTGCATGGACATGTCACCACAGAGAGGGGAGATCGGTCTCCACCACAGCGATCATTACAAAAAGATCTCTTAATTCAGTGAATAATTTGATAATGGAGACAAAATGTAACTCATTTATGTACAAAAAATATATATATAAAAATAAAATGCAATGTTCCTGCCGGTATGATTTTGGGTGGTTCAGCAGTGTACACAAACACCAGCTCTCTTATCTTTGTTGATGAGGTGATGATCATTTGTAAAGTCTCTGGCTTCTCATTTTGGTAAAAATAATGCTCCGTTTTAATGGAGGAAACTCAGTGACAATAATAATGCAAGGATACATTTTGTAACAAATCAAGATGATGCTGTGGTTTAATAAAAAAATGTTACTATTTTTTTAACGTAGCTATCTGAAACTGTCTGAACTATCAGCTGTTCACCAGTTAGCAGCTGGCTCCTTTGCTGGACTTTGTGTACATTACTGCAAAGCGCTGGTATTCACGCAGCACAATGAAAGCATCATCTGCAGGGCAGGAACAGATGTGGATGACTCGCTGTTTAAAGCTCTGCACACGGCTGCTTGAGGAGAGCTCGGATGAACTTCTTCAGCTCTTTGTCCCCTCTGCTCCACCTCACCAGTCGAGTCAGCACCAGTCTTCCCTCTTCAGCCTGAGCAAGGGAAAGGTACCATCCACCTTTCCCCACCTTTTTTCCTCTTTTTGTCAGTTTCTTATCCATCTGCACCTCCTCTTGACTTTTCTCCTCATTCTCGTCACTCTCTGCAGAGTCTAAACCAGGACAGTTACACGTGCCGCCTTCTTGGAGCCACAAAGCGCTGTGGGCCATGGCGCCTCCGACTCCTTCTGCTTTCTCAGCCCCTCCCCCCGCCCATCTCAGGATGCGACTGCGGGCCGTAGGCACCAGCTGAAGGTCACCCCCCACTGTCATCATGCTGCCCAGACGCATCTTAAATGCTACGACAGAGACACGGAGAACACTATTCAACAGGTGTCACTTCATGCATGTTGTAAATCACCCAGTCTCTGTGACTAGATAAGCTGTCCCGTTTTTGCAAGAGAAATTGCATGCTACAAAAGAAAAGGATGCATTTGGAGCCCATGTTATCTATCACACTTTGTTCTCACCATATGGACTGTGGCAGAAGTTTTCCTGGATGTCAATCTCTCCTTCTGCAGCCAGACTGCAGGCTTCACAAATAACACTCCCTGGGGGGATGGAAAACGACAATGGTTAAATGATTGCAGCAGTCTGCAGTGGGGATATAAAAATAATCACCTTGGTGGAACTTTTCTCTTTTGTTTTCTTTCGTCCATTAAACCCCAGCATCAAAGCAGGCCAAACACCTTAAGGCTTCAGTAAGAACCTTAAGTAAAAGTGGATTAAATACAACTTTACAGTCTAAAGTGTCTTGAGGTGGCTGTTGTGGTGATTTGTTGCTATATAAATAAACCTGAGTTGAAACTGAATTGAATTTTTTAAATGGATGCTGTGAAAGAGGCGTGATTGCAGTACTGTAAAAATTACATTCAGGGATGAATAAAGAGTAATACTAAAACTTAAGTAAAAGTGCCAGTATATTAATGTTTTTTTAAAAATCTGTTCTAAGTAAACGTGCTGCATTTAAAGACAAAAATAAAGAAGTAATATGAGAAAAATGTAATAAAGCAGAAAAATGGCTTCAGGAAATGTAAACTACATTTATAAAAATGAAGTAAAACTACAGCACTCCAAGTGCAATGTTATTAATTAAAATGAAATATCCCAAAGTTAAAACAATGCCATGTACAGTACAGAGAGTATATTATAAGTGAAGTGTAATTAGTACAGTTTACATATGACTGGAGTATTATTGATGCAGCAAAGTGGAAGCACAACCTTTCAAAATGGGTGACATCACAATACAATCATGTAGTTTTCTTAAAAATTACTATTGTTATTATTATTATTGGACAATTGTACTTGTCGGAGGCTTCAACAGTTACTCCATTAAAGTTAAATGTGTCAATTAAATTTCAGTTCAATTACATTTATATAGGAGCAAATCAGAAAAATAGTGCTTCGTAGTGCTTTATATTGTAAGGTAAAGACCCTACAATAACAGAGAGAAAACCCCAAAGATCAGACAGCGTCCTCTGAGCAAGTATTTGATGAGAGTGGGAAGAAAAAACCCAGAATAAAACACCTTTTAACAGGAGGAGACCTCTGGCACAACCAGGCTCAGGGAGGGGCCCTGACTGGTTGGGGGTGAGGAGAGGAAGACAGGACAAAAGAGAAGAGAGCCAGAGATTAATCATAACTAATGATTAAATGCAGAGAGGTGTAAACTATGTGTAAAAGCATAGTGAGTTAAAGTCCCCCAGCAGTCTGGGTCTATTGCAGTCTGACTAATGGAGGATTCAGGGTCGCCTGATCCAGACCTAAGTATAAGCTTTATCAAAAAGGAAATTTTTAAGCCTAATCTTAAAAGTAGAAAAGATGTCTGTCTTCTGAATCCAAACTGGGCGATTGTTCCACAGAGAGGGGCCTGAAAGCTGAAAGGCTCTGCCTCCCATTCTGTCCTACGAACCACGAGTACGCATGCAGTCTGAGAGAAAAGTGCCCTACTGGGTTGATACGCTACTAAGAGGATTATGATTATGGGACAAACACTTGCATTTTAAAGACTTATTAAAATCTTACATGAAACACTAGAAGAGCTTGTGAACATTTACAATGAAAAAGAAAACATGAGAAAGTTCAGTTCAGTGTTTATGAGAAGCTTTTCTGGAGTGAGTGAGCAACATTTCCTTAATGAATGCAGTGGAAATAAAGGAAAAGGATAAACTATAAGAAAAACACAGTCTAGCAAACCGCATCCTCAGAGCTGTACTTGAGTACTTGAGAACTTCCCAAAACAAAAGTGTTTTGGTGGAGAATGACACAACTTTGTGCACTGACCTTTGGGCACCTCCTCGTGCTTCGCCTCCTCTGTTTCCCGCCCATCCTGCCCCTCGGATACGGGGATGCAGAGTTCGTTTTCGTGTGGGAACCGGGTGCAGTTAAACATATAAGGCCAGGGGAAGCCGAACGCGCTCATCACTGGCACGCAGCCATCCCGTACGGCCTCGCACAGGTTCCTGCAGGGGCTGACCGGCCCGCTGACCTCCGGCAGACACACCGGAGCGAAGAGCGAGCATAGAAACTTCTTGGTGTCCCGGTGGCAGTGCTTGGAGATGAGTGGCAGCCAGGCTGCAGACTGCTGCTGGACCTCCCTCAGTGAATCATGGCCGAGCATGTTTGGAATCCACATGCTCCTGTAACCGATCCCGTGGCACAGAGACATAGTGCTCGGAATGGGTTTGCACACGGAGCGAAAAGTGGGCTTGAACCAAAGCGACGGTTCCGGAGGCGCGCTGTCAGAAGCGTGAGAAACTCCAAAGAGCGCAATGAAAGAGAGCAGAAAAACAGGCATCGTTTTGTCTACAGTCTAAAGCGCTTCTGCTCTTCTGTCTGGACTTGACCGGCATGTAGGTGTAAACAGAGAGGTGTGGAGGAAACAGGGGGTTAATGAGAGGCCAGGCGCCTCCCAGTCACAATCCCACCCCATCAAACCGCTGCTGTCTGCCTCCACGGCAGTGTCAGTGGGGGCGTAGGGATTGTTTACTTAGTTTGGGTTGTCAGTAATGTTGAAAACATTTGTGTGCAGCGCCACAAGACAGAAAGAATAAACTTCTGCAATGCTATTTGAACTTATAAGAAATATTCACCAGCCTCCAAACGTCTGTGTATTGACAATAAGGTTAGATTAGATGAAACTTTATTAATCCCTCGGGTGGGTTCCTCCGGGAAATTCTAATTCCAATAGCACAGCACCAACAGAAGTTACAGAATGTGAGCAGAAATATACCATATATACACATATATAAATACAGAGTATACAAAAGGGATGAATAGAATAAATAGGAATAAGAATACAAGGGAATTGCACATTTCAAGTATGTGAGTCTATTGCACCGTTGACTATTAACAAAAAGTATTGCACAGTGAAAAGGCACTACAGCTTAGTTGTTCCCCCCTGCTTTGTCCTCCTGTTTCCCCTCCCTCTCCCCTCCAGAGAGGAGTTAAAAATCCTTTGTGTGTGGGACAAAGGAGTTTTTAAGTCTGTTGGTTCTTGACTTTAGGAGAAGCAACCTGTCACTGAACAGACTCTTCTGGTTGTTTATGACCGTGTGCAGAGGATGCCCAGCATTGTCCATAATGTCCAGAAGTTTCTTTAGTGTCCTTTTCTCTGCAACTGTCACCAGAGTGTCCAGCTTGATGCCGACCGCAGAGCCAGCCTTCCTGATCAGTTTTTCCAGCCTGGGTGAGTCCTTCTTTGCTGTGCTGCTCCCCCAGCACCCCACAGCATAGAACAGTACTCCAGCAACCACCGACTGGTAAAACATCCTCAGGAGCTTCCTGCAGATGTTAAAAGCGCGAGGTACTTGTATGTGTTGACCACCTCCTCTCCCTCTATCTGAACTGGCACTGGACCTGCTCTGGACCTCTGGAAGTCCACAACCACTTCCTTGGTCTTTGAGGTGTTGAGTTGCAGGTGGTTTGTGTGACTAAATGTGACAAAGTTCCTCATCAGACTCCTGTACTCTTCCTGATCATCCCAGATACACAGTTTATAATTTAAACTGTTGCTTTTTATGCCGTTCTGCTATGTGTTTTAATGTTTTTTAATTGCTCTTATTTGATACTTTACAAAATATAAAAAATTGGAAATGTATGTCTAAGTAACAAACAAACAAATAAAGTAACAGTGACAGTGCAGCAGTATGAAATTAATTGCTGGAAATAAAATGTAACTATCGTGCGTTTGAGAAGCTGAATGTGTTTGGTACCCTGTCATCGTACACAACCCGAGGATATATCAGCGAGCCTTTAATCTTTCCCAGCGAGTCTGCCACATGTACAATGACATGTCCTATCCTGCCCCATCATCTTACACTTTGCTACAGTAGCTTATTGTAAACGCAGGAGCAGTTCATACTTGCTTAAATATTTGTAGTTTGGTTTATCTTAATTTCCTATCTTACTTCAAAGCAAAAAGAAAGAAATACAGTGTTCAGACAAGTTAGAGTCACTCAATACAGAGCAGAGAATTAATGACAGAGGCACAGCACTTTGCTACTTCGCCTAAAGATTGTTATGGACATTAAAAAAGTACTCTTCAGGGCAATACAGAACAACAAAGTGGGATACTTGTAAGCTGATTCATCAGTAATGTAATACTCTATAATTAAATCCAACTTAACCTGCTTAGACCCAGGGAAGTCCCTTTATTGAACCCCACCTATATTGTGTCCTGTTGGTTCTATATGTTACGTAAACTTCCTAATTACTGTCCACATATACAGAACTGGGTAATAGTCTTCAGCCAACCCATATTTTTAATGCTCTGTTTCCAAAGAGCCAAACTTCTTTATGTTTATTTGTAGGCTTTTAGAACAAAAGTTCTTCAGTCTTCCTGAACATCTTCCAGAGTTTTTCTTTGTACATACAGTGGGGCAAAAAAGTATTTAGTCAGCCACCGATTGTGCAAGTTCCCCCACTTAAAATGATGACAGAGGTCAGTAATTTGCACCAGAGGTACACTTCAACTGTGAGAGACAGAATGTGAAAAAAAAATCCATGAATTCACATGGTAGGATTTGTAAAGAATTTATTCGTAAATCAGGGTGGAAAATAAGTATTTGGTCACCTCAAACAAGGAAAATCTCTGGCTCTCACAGACCTGTAATGTCTTCTGTAAGAAGCTTTTCTGTCCCCCACTCGTTACCTGTATGAATGGCACCTGTTTGAACTCATCATCTGTATAAAAGACACCTGTCCACAGCCTCAAACAGTCAGACTCCAAACGCTGCCATGGCCAAGACCAAAGAGCTTTCGAAGGACACCAGGAAAAGTATTGTAGACCTGCACCAGACTGGGAAGAGTGAATCTACAATAGGCAAGCAGCTTGGTGTGAAAAAATCAACTGTGGGAGCAATCATCAGAAAATGGAAGACATACAAGACCACTGATAATCTCCCTCGATCTGGGGCTCCACGCAAGATCTCATCCCGTGGGGTCAAAATGATCATGAGAACGGTGAGCAAAGATCCCAGAACCACACGGGGGGACCTGGTGAATGACCTGCAGAGAGCTGGGACCAAAGTAACAAAGGTCACCATCAGTAACACACTACAACGGCAGGGAATCAAATCCCGCAGTGCCAGACGTGTTCCGCTGCTGAAGCCAGTGCATGTCCAGGCCCGTCTGAAGTTTGCCAGAGAGCACATGGATGATACAGCAGAGGATTGGGAGAATGTCATGTGGTCAGATGAAACCAAAGTAGAACTTTTTGGTATAAACTCAACTCGTCATGTTTGGAGGAAGAAGAATACTGAGTTGCATCCCAAGAACACCATACCTACTGTGAAGCATGGGGGTGGAAACATCATGCTATGGGGCTGTTTTTCTGCCAAGGGGACAGGACGACTGATCCGTGTTAAGGACAGAATGAATGGGGCCATGTATCGTGAGATTTTGAGCCAAAACCTCCTTCCATCAGTGAGAACTTTGAAGATGAAACGAGGCTGGGTCTTCCAACATGACAATGATCCAAAACACACCGCCCGGGCAACAAAGGAGTGGCTCCGTAAGAAGCATCTGAAAGTCCTGGAGTGGCCTAGCCAGTCTCCAGACCTCAACCCCATAGAAAATCTGTGGCGGGAGTTGAAAGTCCGTGTTGCTCGGCGACAGCCCCAAAACATCACTGCTCTCGAGAAGATCTGCATGGAGGAATGGGCCAAAATACCAGCTACTGTGTGTGCAAACCTGGTAAAGACCTATAGTAAACGTTTGACCTCTGTTATTGCCAACAAAGGCTATGTTACAAAGTATTGAGTTGTATTATTGTTATTGACCAAATACTTATTTTCCACCCTGATTTACGAATAAATTCTTTACAAATCCTACCATGTGGATTCATGGATTTTTTTTTTTTTTTTTTTTTTTTTCACATTCTGTCTCTCACAGTTGAAGTGTACCTCTGGTGCAAATTACTGACCTCTGTCATCATTTTAGGTGGGGGAACTTGCACAATCGGTGGCTGACTAAATACTTTTTTGCCCCACTGTATGCTGCTTTTTCAATCACTTCTTTTGCTTTTTACATTGTTTTTTTTTTAATCATTTATTTATCCAGGTAAAAGTCTCACTGAGATTCAATTTTCATTTCCAAGAGAGACCTGGTATTTTTCAGTACAATCCTTGTACCTGACCATTGTCAGAGGAATGTAAGCCACTTAATACTGACGTAGGAAACATTCAAACATAAAGTCACCTAGCTTAAGAGATGAACTAATGTTGTGTCTACACTTAACAGGCAATTTAGCAAAGAATCACAGAGATCTTATCACTGCCAGCTGGTTGCAAAAACAAATAATTTGTTCCCATTTATTAACTTAAATCTACAGACACAGTTTGATGGGCTTAAATTATTTTTGCAGCAATGACGGTGATTCCAAAAGAGATATTAGCTTAAAACTTGGTGTGCAGCAAGTCCTTAACAACTTTAAGGAAACTGCACAAGTTGAGGATAAAAGAAACCAAAGAAATTAAAGCAGAGAAACAGTATCTGAAAATCATAGTGAAACAAAAATCCAGCAAAGACCTGACACGGGGCCTGAGAGATACAGTAGATACATCTACTGTTCACTGAAGCCTCATCAGAAATGGTGTCAGAGGAAGGGTGTTTGTCAAGAAGCCGTACGTTCTTCACAAAGGGAGTCAGGAAGAAAAGTTTGAGGTATGCCAAATTACACATGAACTGGACTGAAAATGAGTGGAAACAGGTCTGATGGAGTGATGAACCTTTTGCGTCATAAGATTGTTCTGTGTAATGTGTATACAGCAGGTCAGGAAACAAGTACAACACAAACTGTTTATAAAATATGGTGGCGACTCTGTAAGGTTTTTGGCTGCATTTCAGCCAGTGTTAAACCTGAGATTTCTTTCTGATATACGCATTTCTAATCCTGCCAATCCTTTTCACTTTCAATTTTAAAAATCATATCATCTGCAGCTCTGCCACCTCCAGCTCTCTACTTAAAATCAGGTCTCATTACCATCTGGCACAAATCTCACAGGACGCTCGTCTTCACCCACTTCACCCCGGCTCCACTCTAACCCTAACCTCTTTTGTGCACTGTCCATTGATTTGGATGGTTAACCCCAGGTATTTAAACTCATCTACCTTCATTGCGTCTTCACCGTTACAAAAAACAGTACGTAAACAAAAAATACATAATGAAACCATCAAAAAGCAACATACTAAAAATGTCGTATATTAGTATTAATATATTATTCATTTCCTCGCGACCCTGAAAAGGATAAGCGGAAGCGAATGGATGGATTGATATTATCTATTTATTTATCATTCATTCAGTTCACGTTTAAAGCTTCCTCTTCACGTGACGAGGTCCGACGTCGCTTCTCAAAAACCGGAAGTGGTTCTTGTGTTGTTGCGTTAGAGCTACTGTCATGTGATAGCTCGCCCGAGAAGCTGCTGCTGCTTCTGACAGTAGCTCCTTACCTTTAGATGAGGTTATAATACAACCACGCTGGAGACAACTTTTATGTTTGCTAGAGAAGAACAGCACGACTGGTTTCTGACGGAGAGAAGGGACGCCGGGGTTGTGTAGTGTCGGCCGTCGGACGTTGCCATGGGTTGCTGTTACAGCAGCGAGAACGAGAACACAACTCAGGTAGTTAGCTGTTAGCAGGCTAAACCCAATATGTGAAAGCTGGGCAATTTAAAAGTGGAGTACCTAATAGTATATTATCCCTCTGGGCATATTTCCCCGCAGACGGTACACGTGAGTAATGCCTGACGACGTTAACAAGTGGTCGTTTTCTAGGGGCTAGCAGCTTGCTACTGTAAGCTAGCCTTTGGCTAGGCCTTTTGTGAAGTACAAGCCAGTTAAGTTAGCCAAGATGATAAACAGTCTGACTTCAGAAAGCTTTAACAGATCCAGAGGCAAAGAGATGTGTTTTGATGGTTTAAAAAAAAAAAAAAGTTATTTACTTATATAAATGGTTTTAAAGCGAGGTGAAAAGTAAAGAATAAGTTGCTAACGTGTTAGATAGGACAAACGGCAAGGTGAGGGACATTTGGGATTTTACTTTCATGTAGTCATATGACCCTAAAGATTCCCAGCTATTTTTAGTTTAGAGAAACAAGTCATTTCTTCCTCCATGCATCTTTCCAGTTTAAAGGAGCAATGGGGACAGAATGAAGATCTATCTTTCTCTGCCTGCCTGTGTTGTGCTCATATATTTGTTTTAGACTGAAGAAATTACTTTTGGAGTATTTGTAAGAGCACCACAAGTTGCAGAAGTGATACTTTGTGCATTGTTGCATTACTATAATGTAATTATATTAACTAACACACACACACACACACACACACACACACAAAATAATGAAATAAAATAAAACAAAATAAATGATAACTTTAAAGTGGTCTCAACTGTCATAATTAGCTTTGATTTAGAAGGAAAAAGAAGTAAGTTAAATTTCTTGATTTGTTTAAGGAAGAGACAAAGCCGCTCATCTCCCCGAACCCTCCCAGCAAACCACTAAATGGCGGGACCGGCTGGAACCCTGGAACTAGCTCATCAGCGCTGTCAAATGAACAGGCCCTCCTTTCATCCATCCTGACAAAGACTGCACAGTAAGACCCTCCTTAATGCAAATGTAGCCATGCCACTGACAATAACGCAAGAGTGTCTGTGTAATAAACATACCGTTATCCCCCTGTACATCAGGAACATCATCGACGTCTCAGCAGCAGACGCCATCATGGTGGAGCCGCATGAGTACATGGACAGAGCTCGACAATACAGGTGTGCAAATAGACGGTTTATGGCTTGATGGGTTTTGTTTACTGGCTCATAATAATTTTGGATGGCTCTTCAGCATGTTGTTTGATTTCTACCAAACAGAGCAGCCTCGTTTACACTAAAACACAGGTGCAGGTTAAACACTAGCTCCTCAAAGCACAGTCTACTGGTTTAAGAGAACTTAAATAGCAGCACAGCTGATTTCTTTATGTTTTTCTCTCTTCAGTACAAAGATGACTGTATTGAGCACCAGTCTGCCTCAAAACAAAGCCCTCGCTCTCCCCTCCCTCACCAGCCAGCCCCACCAAGTACTTGCGAGTGACCTGGTGCCATACTCAGATGTTCAGCAGGTATCCATCCATATGTAACATACTCTGATTGAATGGGGCTGTGTGATTCCTGTGCAGAATCCCCAGTCATGTCATTTTAAAGACAGCTAAGCGGTTAGAATTTGACTTCTCTTTTTTCTTTGCAGGTGTCTAAGATAGCAGCCTATGCTTACAGTGCAATATCTCAAATCAAAGTGGATGCTAAAGAAGACTTGGTGGTCCAGTTTGCCATTCCCTGATTCTGCAACTCTGGCCTGCATATTGTTGCTCCAGTCCCACTTTCTTCGTGTCACTCCTGCATCCTCAACCTCCAGCCCCACCCGTCATTAAACATTTTGGTCCTCCTGCTTTCTGCTTTAAACTGCTTCAAAGACGAAGACAATGTAGGGTCTTACCCCATGGCTGTCCTCGAGTGTAATTAATTTAGTGACAAATGGAAGATGGGTTTGAGCTCGTATGTACATCAGCGAGGCCTCCAGCTGTGGAAATCAAACTTTTTGATGATCTCTTAAAAAAAAAAAAAAGTTTTCCACGGGTGTTTTTAGTTTCTTTGTTTTCTGAGAATCAGAGCTAGCTTGTCACCTTGCTGATACCTATGTTGGACTCACCTGGGATAAAGCTGTTGGATTTTTGACACAAAGCTGTTGGCTGTTGGTTAATACAATGCATTTGATAAAGTCTCCACTGAAAAAAAGGGATCACTGTGGCGTGGAATATCGCAAATAATCACTGCACCACATGTTGAATATGTTATTTACCAGGGGAATAAAAAGCAAAACAAAACCCCCAAACATGATTTAATCTTAACTCTTCATATATGTTTAGCTCTGTTTTACATCCTTGATGTCACCAGAAATTCTTCAGTCTTTATCCCTGAGCAACAAAATGTTAATGTTAATATTAGCACCAGTAAAAAGGAATGACACGCTTTTTCTCCCAAAATTAAAATGTTATCGTTTAGTGGAGTATACTGGCAACCATAAACAACTCACACTAACCTAGTTAGAGTGAATTTCAATGACATTTGACAGTGACGGTGGAGTAATCTGTTATTCCAGTCGAGGCCAAACCTTAATAACCTTTCCTTGGCTGGTGGGTGAGGATGCAGCTTTTCTTGGGTCACAATTCTGGAGTTTACAGGTGGCGCTGTGTCCTCTGCGCTTATCTAGCATTAAATAAACGAGCAGGCCAGAAGTTCAAGTGTAATATTCAAAGATGAAAGTGCGTGGTTGGGTGTGTGCGAGTGTGTGTAGGGACAGATATTGTGTCTTCATGCCTTTGTACAGAATTTTCTGCTTGAATATAAAAACTAAACATGATGGATTGTATGAAGTCCCTCCTTTTTGTAGAGACTTCACTGGTCAGAATTGGCTAAGATCTTGTGGCGATAAGTTTTTATGAAACACAAGAACCCTTTTAAGGCCTGCATTTGTTAAGCTTTTAAACAAAGAGGTTTCCCCTGCAGATTGCAATATGATTGGATTCGTTCATAATCAGAAACTAACCGTTATAGCAGTGCAGCAGGGGGCAGGGTGTTAACAATCAGTCTATAGCAGCAAATAAAACGAATTGATCCCTTTTTGTGATTATTTATTTCTGTTTCTCGAGTATATATTTGCTCCTCGGAGGAGAGCACGACTGTATGCGTGGGCAGGGAGCACGGTGAAGCGCTCTAGACACAAAAGGGATAATCTGCTAGGCTTTGATTATTTAAACCACGCAACTGATCTGAGCTTTTTGCAATGGGTTCTTGGCATTTTTTCCCCCTTTATGTTTGTTACTCAAAAGTGTAATACTACCTGAAATATGTTTGTAATGTCTTAGGCTAGTACCAAAAAGTTTTAGTTTTGTTTTTTGTTTTGTTTAATTCATTAAAGACTTTTAACAAATCGCTCCTGTCCTGACCCCAGTGTGCTCTTATGTGAGATGTAATTATTCAGTGATGCTACAGAGATGGTCAACAGCACTTTCTTTAATTTAACTTTGTTGCAAACAGTATTAAAATATTTCCAAAACCCACATGAATGATCAGATATCTGGATGTGAATGACAACATTTTGTGATCTATGGATAAAGAACACAGTAATGTACTACAACACTACTAATTCTGAAGAACGGTTATTATCAGTGGCCTCATCAATCAGCCATGCTTGAGTTAACTGATTTAAAGAAAAGTCAGGTGTCTCTTTTTTTATGCTTTTTTTGTATACTGCCTTTAGTATATTTAATAAAGCCATGCAAAATTACTATTAAACTTAGTTCTGAGTTATAGGCCGTGCTAGTAAGCAGAAGTAGGCTGAATTTTGTCACTTTATGGCCTGTTTTGAGCTCATACCTGCTCAGTACAAGAGATTACTACACAAAATGCAACACATATAAGCTCTTTTTTTTTTTTTTTGAGAAAAAGGTGAGAGATTGTGACATACCCCTTGATATTAATGCTCAAAGGGTCATTGTTTCCCAGAGCCTCTCCCTCTTCTTTTTTATTTTTCTCTCTGTGACCCTCCTGCTTTCTCTGCAGCTCTCAGTCACCTTCTCATATACTCTTAGTATTTAAGGACTGGCTTGCCATCCATACATACATACGGTTCGAGCCCCGGCTTGGACAGTCTCGGTCGTTGTGTCCTTGGGCAAGACACTTCACCCGTTGCCTACTGGTGGTGGTCAGAGGGCCCGGTGGCGCCAGTGTCCGGCAGCCTCGCCTCTGTCAGTGCGCCCCAGGGTGGCTGTGGCTACAATGTAGCTGCCATCACCAGTGTGTGAATGTGTGGATGACTGGTTATGTAAAGCGCTTTGGGGTCCTTAGGGACTAGTAAAGCGCTATATAAATACAGGCCATTTACAATGCCAGATCATACAGCTAGATTTTTAATAGTAATGTCCGCCTCTTTATTCAGTGTTTGGATTAATCCCTTTATGTGTGCTTCATGCTTAATAAAGTGTGCACTTGACAAATAGGTAAACAGTATCAGTTTATGGATGGAGACGAGCCAGCAGTCACTGGTTAACCTTGCTGCTCCTGCAGCGGCTGTTGCTCTGGTGCCAGATCTTTGCCAAGACTCGCTCCTGTCGCGTTATGGCACTGAAGTCCATTGTCTTTAACCGAGGCAGGACGGTAATCACACGATTCCTACATACAGAAAGACGCCCAATAAATATCTAAGGCACATTTTGTAGACATTTATACAGAAATAACACTGAATACTAAAAAGGCCTCGTCTTTGCAAACACATCCAAACTTTATCTTGTGTAACCAGCACTGCAAACATGCTCTAAATGAATGAAGAAGCTGCTGTCACTCATTAGAAATCGGTTTTAAACAGAGGCGCCTCTGTCTGCAGATGGACATGAGCCTGCAGTCACTGCACTGTATGTGTTTTTTTAACCGGTGTTGCTATGCAGACTAGGACAAGTAATATGAACCCTATCTGCATTTAAGCACCTGTTACAATGTTATGAACTTAGATGCTTGCCGTGCACTCATGTCACACTTACAGACATCTGCAGAATGAGAGCAATCCCTCATTCTACACCTCTGAGGTGTCTGAGCTTCTGATTGTCTGGACTTGGTTCTGTAAACAGCAAACTATCATCAGCTTCTATAAAATATCTCCCATTTAAAACACATTAAAGCTCCCTGGGACATGTGTGACGAGTGTTTAGTGTAAAATACAGTTGAGAAAATCTCCACCTGTATGCCTTGTTGGTTTCTATGACATTTCCATGCAGAGTGATGGTGTGCAGATGTGGCAGCACTCCCAGCCTGTCCACCTCTGACAGAATAAAAATGCTGTTTCCATGAAGGTACAACACACGCAGTTCACGCAACTCACACAAGACCTGGAACACACATGTGTACACCAGCTTCAGATGTACTTCAGATGTAAAAGAAAGCAGCTGCTGATAACGACACTCACGTGGTCTATGTGTGTGATTTTGTTGAAGGAAAGATCCAACCAGGTTAGATGTGCCGGCTGAGCCAGGAAATGGCTAACAGTCTTCTGGAGGTCATGAAGCTCAGTGATGTTGTTGTTGTTGAGGCGGAGCGAACAGCTGAGATATTTCATCTCTGAATTTTTCTTTAGAGGCCGCAGACCGCTGTTGGGCTCCTCTATCCATGTGTCTGAAACCCCAAATAAAATAAAACATTATTTTATGAATATTAAGTGAATATTAAGTGCTACTAAAGTACGGGCCTGTGATTGTGTTTGACTTTGTGTGCTGCTGTATTAGTGTTGCCATCTTTTTCATTAATATAAAGGACTTGAGGCTTAACGAATCCCTCTGACGTAACATAAAATTCTCATAAAAATGGTCAGAAATTATTTTAAAAATCTTAATCGATACTCACAAATATATTTAACATTTCTCTTGGGGGGGGGGGGGGGGGGGGGGGGGTGCTTGTAGTGAGATAAGGACAGACTAGAAATCTAAAGAGCAACTGTTCCAAACTTCAGGCTGCCATTGTCCAGTCTGAAATGTGATAATCTTCTGAGGCCCACCCAAACCCACTGTTAGAGCTTTGATCGTCACACAAGTGGAAAAATAAGTAATTTCTTTGTGTTATTCAGTTGAATCTTCTGACAATTTACTTCTTTAACTTAAAATTCCGACAACAGCTTTCCCCCCCAACTAATGTAAGTTATGTATAAATTTTAAAGCGCCATGACCCTGTTTTATTACTTCAGTTTCTTTTCAAAACATCAATATTTCAGAGTGACTTTAAATTATACATTTTAAATGGATTTGAATTACCCCAAAAAGATTATCATTTGATTTGGACTATATAAGTGTGCATCCTAATAGGTTCATTAAGTTAGAGATAACTAATAATTTACTTATTTATTGTAAATGACCTCTTGCAGCCCTTAAGATCCTACATAAAGAGCGATATAGCAAAGAGTATTACCTGTTAAACTGCTGATGTTTTTAAAAGATAAATCCACTGGAGCTGCATACATAGTCACCCGCCAGCAGGGGGAGATGATGTTACGGTGAAGTACTGCGTTTAACAAGAACGTCTTTAAACACAGCACGATCATAAACACAAACAGCACGAACGAAAAGTTTGTGATATGAGTGAATAACACACACTCACTGCTGCAGATAATGAATTTAAAGCTTCTGTAAAAGCACCATAAACGTGTCATGATCTGTCAAGTCATGCTAAGTATGCTAAGCAGCACATTTGAGCCATAAACGATATTTCTAACCATACTGATCAGTTTTAATCATTTATGTGGATATTTCACTTACCCAGAGTGTAAGGTATATTATACAGCTACTACACGTCACGGTGGCACAGCTTCCAGTAATGAGACAACAACCCGTTTCTATAGAAACGACCGAGTGCCATATGGAACTTGTAGTCCAAGCCAGTCTTGCCAAACGGCAGACATCTTGAAAAACACTTTCCTGTTGTGCAAAATACAATGAAATGAACTAAATCTGTTCTCCACTTTGGATCTGTTTTGTCTGAATGTGAATCTGTCCGTTTCAGCTTCCTTACAGGAAGTTAGCAATGCCAAAGTAATGCTGGAAATGTGGACTCTGCTTGGATGGAAATTTCAAAGGTGGATAAGGTCAGAGTATTTAATGAAAAAAAATTAAGTAATGTGATGAGTAAAATATTTTTTAAAAAAAGCCAAAGGTCAGAAAATGTTCTTAAAGCATAGTATTTACAAAGAAATGAACACTGTTCTGATCACGTATATGTGTTAATATGATACATTTTAATTTAACTGCATGAGATTAATGCAAAAGCTATTTAGTTGTATGTATGAACACAATGTCTTTGACATAAAGCTCATATCTTTGACAAATTGTAAAAGGTGTAATGCTAAAGAGTCAATATATAATTTTGATTAAAAAAACAAAAACAAAGCACCCCCCCTCCCTTATGAACATTAATTGTTGTTACCATCAAATACAATATTATGTCGAGTTGAAACACAGTCCAATATGCATTTTGAGGAGAAAATTACTTTCAGCGAAGAAAGGTTTAACCTTTTTTATGCATGAATTATGACATGAATTATCATCGAAGAGGTGGTGGCGCTCCTCGACAGAGAGGTGGGCACAGACAAAGAGAAAGAGGTGGTGGTGCTCTTCAACAGAGGGGTGGTCTTCAGAGAAATGTAGGCAGAAGACAACGCACCATCATCTCTAATGAAGTCCGGGCCATCATTGTTGACCATGTGGTTAACAGAGGCTTTACCATGGCTGAGGCTGCCAGGTTGGTACAGCCTAATTTACAAAGGTCAACTGTCAGCTCTATCATCAGAACTTTTCGCCAAGAAAACCGGTATGTCTGCTATAGCAACTTCACTTCAGATATAGTACTCTATTGTATAGATGAACAACATGTAATTGTCAGTTTACAGTAATGTAATTTGTAATACTTCAATATTGACAGTATATGATTGTCCTCAGAATTAACAGGAGACAACCTGGTGGTGGTCGCCCATGTGTTTTGACTGACCAGCAGGAGTTGGCTGTGGTGGAAATGGTCAGGGCAAGGAATGACATACGGCTGTCTGAAATCAAACAGGCTATTGAGAACAGCAATGACACCTTTGCCAATGTGCCACCAATTAGCCTTCCAACGATTGCCCGGCTTTTGAAGAAGCACCAGGTTTCCATGAAACAAATTTACTTGGTTCCTTTTGAGAGGAACAATGTCCGGGTGAAACAACTTCGTTCAGAATATATTCAGGTACAACACTAAACTGGCATGCAATTACTGTAACAGTACTGACAACTATTAGTTGTAAAAAAAAAACTAACTAAATTATCATTTTAGAGGGTGATGGAGCTGGACGCTGCTGTGAATCATCACAAGTATATTTTTGTTGATGAGGCCGGTTTCAATCTGGCAAAAACTAGACGCAGAGGACGTAACCTTATTGGACAAAGGGCTACCATCCAAGTCCCTGGACAACGTGGGGGAAACATCTCAATGTGTGCAGCTATATCTGAAGATGGTGTGGTTGTGGCTGTAGACCAGTTCTAGGGTCATACAACACTGAACACCTGATAGTTTTTTTTTTTTTTTTTTTACATGAACTGGAGCAGGCCTGTCAGGGAGAAGACATCGTCTATGTTGTTGTGTGGGACAATGTCAGCTTCCACCATGCACAGCTGGTTCAGGAATGGTTTCAAACACATCCTTGCTTCATGACCTTCCATGATCTTCCACCATATTCCCCTTTCCTCAACCCAATTGAGGAATTCTTCTCTACATGGAGGTGGAAGGTGTATGATCGCCATCCCCATGAGCATGTCTCCCTTCTTCAAGCCATGTGTGAAGCTTGTGGTGATATAACTGCTGGGCAATGTCAAGCCTGGATTCATCATGCCAGGGGACTTTTCCCACGGTGCCTGAACAACAAAGACATCCACTGTGATGTTGATGAAAATTTATGGCCCAATGTTAATGTTAATTTTGCTTATGTAAATGACTTTTGTGTGTGTGTGTGTGTGTGTGTGTATATAATTTTTTTAATGTCTGAACATAAGTGTAATATTTGCTGTGTAAAGTTTTACAGTTCAGTTACACTCATTCATCACCAAGGACAATTTGAAATGCTTACCTTGTATTATTTGCTCCTGAATGAAATGATTGGTAAAAGTACTAAGTTGAAAAAAAGCTCTTACTGTTTTGTTTGGGTGATTAAAGCAAATGTTCTCAAAATATATCCCAATGATCATGTGTTCTGAAACAATGATTAAGTTGAAAATATGTGCAAATACAATGAAATCATGACATCAGATTTGAAAGAATGACTAGTTGTGTTACAAATGTGATCAAATGTGAGTTTTGTACTGAGAGATTTGAAAATGCACACTTTAGTTATGAAAATAATACCAAACCAATTTAAAAAAAAACTGTAAATGTGCCACAAAACCAACCAATCACAGACTTGGGTGCAAAAATTCTGTTTGGCTGTTTTGGTCTCCAATCAGCTCGGTAGCTACTGCATGCTGGAAATGTTATTCTATTTTAAAATATGTAATTTTTTAAGACCATTGTTGGTTTTAATCTAATTTAAACCAAACCACTCCACTGGATTTAGCTACACTTTGTGAATATTTGATGTGGTACAGATGGAGAAGGCTGTGAGTCATTCCAACAGCCAGAAGCAACTTCTCCAGAACAGCAAAGAGGAGGTGGATGTACTCAAATGTTCTCTACAGGTCAAAGAGTGGGAAATGCAGGCTATTATCATGGAAAAACTGGTACTTCAGCTCAGGTTGGGCAATGCCCAAACCAATGAGAGGATGCTTGCAAACAGGGTGGTCAGCTTGGAGGCACAGGTTGGTATTGCTGTTTGAAGCACTGAGCAGAAATATGAGCACAGATATAAGCACGTACACTTCTTTTTCATTCTAATATGTTTTCTATCATTATATCTTTACTTTTAGTTGGGTTCTGCTGACCATACCTTTAAAGTGCACAATGAGACTCTGTTCACTGGAGGCAATGCATCAGGCTCATCCTTCTTTGACATCCTAAACACAAACTCGGGTGTTTCCAAGAGAGCACAAGAGAAGAGAGCCATCAACTCTGACAGCCTGGACCAGAGCTCAATGGAAGGCACCCTGAACTGTAAAAGGTGGGGACAGAAATGATGGCCTCCCAGAACTTTTTTTTTGTACCAGTGGGGGTTGGGGGAGTGGGTGGGTATGGGCGGGATTAAAATCATGGCTAGCCTGAAGGAGGGCGGGGCACAAAGATTAATTTATTTTTATTTATGACAATATAGAAAGAAAAAATACAGAACATTGTATTAATCTCTGAAGCTTGTAGGCCAATTCAAAGTATAAAGGTACCAGCAGGATTATTGCGTAACAGGAGAATCAAATGTAAGCACAAAGGTAGCCCAAGCACTGCCCCCCCCAATAAATAAATAGCTACATAAACAAACACTTTATTTTTGTGAAGAGGTCATTTCAGTTTGGAACAAAATATAGTAATGCACCAGATAAAGTTGCCTTGTAAGTTACAAATGTGTTACAAATGGAAAAGAGTATAGGATGACAAATGTATATGCTTGTTGGGGCAGTGTTTCTGACACCCCTTACTTTGCTGAGTTCCTAGGCTGAAACACACATTTTTCAAACTTGTCTTTATTTCAGTGTCAGTGACTCATGTAAAGTTTCATGACTGACTCCCGTGTGCTTGTGATGTTATTGCAGTGACAAAAAAGACCACAAACAGCTGCTAAACTACCTTAAACTACCTTTGTGGTAGTTGCAGTAGCTATCAGTCACCAGGACCATGATGAGCACATCACAGAGGACACCTTAGAAAAAATTAAAGAATAACTCGTGAAGGAAAACTCAAGTGCCCAGTGATTATTATTATTTTTTATTATTTAGCTGTTTTGTCTCTTTCTCTCTGCATTTACAAATCACTGCCTACACTTACTGTAGACCCTTCCAATAATTAACAAATAACTCTTCTTAATTGTAGGCAAATGTTATAAAACTGGATTACAGGATTATTTTATTTATATTTAATTTCTTCACACACCTTTCAGAAACCTTGAGCTATTTGTAAGTTTTCCTTTTCATCTTTCAGGACCTGTGCTGAAGATGAGATGGAAGTGGATTCAGCCCTAAATAATTCAGCTTCATCTTTTAAACTTTGCAGAACTAAACAGGTCATGAACTTTACTGGGCACTAGTTTAGCTCAGTGAGTGAGCAGGCACCAGGTGCCGCATGGCTGCAAGGTAGCGGCCTGGGTTTGAGTCCGATCCATGGCCCTTGCATGTTGCATGTCTTCTCCCTTAAAAAACAAAACAAAACAAAAAAAAACCTCTCCTGTCTGTCTATACTGTCTCTATCAAATACAAGCTAAAAAATCCTCCCCCAAAAAACCTTCACTCAAGACTACTGTGGATGAAATTCACACTCTTGCTGCATGTTCCCAATAACATACTGAAGTGGGCATATTTAAAAAAAAAACTGTACTTGGATTTAAAGTTTTTTCATAATCACTCTTTATATTAATTTTGTCATGTCACTGATAAAGAGTTCAATTTTTTTCTTTTAAACTGTTTTTAATTTCTGTAATACATTTATCTGTACACTGAAAAAAACAGTGTAATAAGTAAAGGTGGTCTTTTATGTTCTCCCATCTTATACTTTTTATTTGTCCATTGCACTTGAAGTGGAATGAAATGCTTTTTTCAGGTGTGCCAGGTTAGTTGGTTTCACCCCTGTATTGAGTTCTGTGTTTGGCACGGGCGACGTGTAGACGCGCTGTGTTGTGGAGAATGCTTACGCCCTTGCTCAGCATTCCTCTTCTCTGATTCTAAAGTGCCCTTTAGAGTTCTTACAGTGTTTCACAGTACCTGTCAGCATTTATTGTGGCCCCAACAGTCAGAAAGTCAACCAACAATACCTCCTTTTGGTCCCAAAGCACAGTTGCGCACTGCACGCCCTTGTGTGCACTATGTGTAGCCATACTCCGTGACACTACGCATCCACACGTCGCCTGTCAAATTGTCACTCTCCTGCAAAACTTTGGCTGGAACTTCACTGAATGCTTAAACCCTAACTGTGATTCTTACAGCACAATTTCTAAAACTATTAATACTTATAGCAAAACCACTCACCTAGTTTGCAAAGCTAAAAGCACAAACACTGCTTTGCACTCAGTTTTTTCCATTTTGTAACACACACTTTGCAAACCTGTAGCTACAATCCACTGCACAGCACTCTTTTTGCAGAACTGTAAACACAACTCACTGCTTTACACTCAATTCCCAAATGATCAATGCACTCCTAGCAAAACTATACACATTTACGGCCATTATTTACACTATTTTGCCAACTGTCTGGCACACTGTCACATGTGAAAACTTTTTTAGATAATTAGTTCACTTTGCAATCAGCCTAAGCACTATAATACAGACAAGCTCTGTCTGTGGAGTACAATGGAGGGAGCAGGAAGAGTGAGAAGTAGAGGAGACTGAGGAGGACGTGGAGGTGAAGAAGTAGGATGAAGAGGACGACAAGGACGAGCATTTCTGTATTAGGTCGTGTACTTGCCAGGTTAGTTGGTTTCATAGAATCCGAATGAAACAATTGAGAATCTGTGGCAAGATCTGAAAACTGCTGTTCACAAACGCTGTCCATCTAATCTGACTGAGCTGGAGCTGTTTTGTAAAGAAGAATGGGCAAGGATTTCAGTCTCTAGATGTGCAAAGCTGGTAGAGACATACCCTAAAAGACTGGCAGCTGTAATTGCAGCAAAAGGTGGTTCTACAAAGTATTGACTCAGGGGGCTGAATAAGTATGCACACCCCACTTTGCAGTTATTTATTTGTAAAAAATGTTTTGAATCATGTATGATTTTCGTTCCTCTTCTCACGTGTACACCAATTTATATTGGTCTTTCACGTGGACTACTGTAATTCATTATTATCAGGATGTCCAAAAAACTCACTGAAAAGCCTTCAGCTAATCCAAAATGCTGCAGCAAGAGTCCTGACAGGGACTAGAAAGAGAGAGCATATTTCTCCTGTTTTGGCTTCCCTTCATTGGCTTCCTGTTACAGTTTTTTCTGATTGCTTAAGCACATTTTTTGTAACTATTGGCTAATTTTGCAAAACTCTTCACACAAATAAGAAAACCTGTCACCCAATAATCAAAACATTGTAGTTCTCTTGCAAAAGCAAACACAGCTAGATTAACTCTTCACACCTTCGTAAAAATGGTGTTTCCGTATCAAACAGTACACACAAGCCATCATCTACTAAGCACACAATGCGCCAACTGCACACTGATGGTATGAATACAAAACACATCTGGCTTTTGCTTTCTCTGTGCACAAGGTAGGCTATGTCAGTTTGAGCTCATACTTCTGTCATAGATCCATAAGCATAGAGGGATCCAAACTTCAAGTACTGGTGTTTATTCAAACACATCAAAACAAACACAAGTGTTTATTTCCAAGTATAGGATTATTTGCAATCGCCATAATGACTATATGGGTTACTTGGTCTGCAGTGAACATGCTTCCTCTGCCCCCAGCATCTGGTCATCTAGCAATTCTGTAAAGTAACAATTTCAGTATTTTTACATCTATTGTATTGTTGTGTTTCTCATTGGCATACGGCAGTGCTACAAATCTTTGTGCGAAGTGACTGTACAACCGATTCTCATTTCAAGATGTCCTTATGGTACTTGCTACAGTGTAGCGGCTCGAGTTAGGCTGGACCCGTTGGCCAGCTACCCTCAGGGTCATTCCACGGTTGATTACATGGTCCACTATTGTAGCTCTGATGTCATCAGCAATTCTATTTCTTACTCTTCCTACCCTTCCTCTCCCCCTTCCTCGTCTTCCTCTTGCTCCTCCTTGTCCTTGTCGTCCTCTTCATCCTACTTCTTCACCTCTACGTCCTCTTCCCCGGTCTCCTCTACTTCTCACTCTTTCTGCTCCCTCCATTGTACTCCGCACACACAGCTTACCTGTATTATAGTGCTTAGGCTGATTGCAAAGTGAACTGATTATCTAAAAAAGTTTTCACATGTGACAGTGTGCCAGACAGTTGGCAAGTTAGTGTTAATGATAGCCATACATGTGTATACTTTTGCTAGGAGTGTGTTGGAAATTTGGTAATTGAGTGTTGTGCAGTGAATTGTGCCTACCGTTTTGCAAAGTGTGTGTTACAAAATTGCAAACTGAGTGCAAAGCAGTTTTTGTGCTTTTAGTTTTGCAAACTCAGTGAGTGGTTTTGCTATAAGTCTGAATAGTTTTAGAGATTGTGCTACAGGAATCACAGTTAGGGTTTAAGCATTCAGAAAAAACTGTAAATCCAGAATTGAATTCAAAATCCTGCTCCTCACATACAAGGTCTTAAATAATCAGGCCCCATCTTATCTTACAGTTTTTCTCGATTGCCTAAACACTATAACCAGGCCTCTAAACTAAAATTTCAAAACCGTAACGCTATTGTTCAAAAAGCTCACCCATTTCCCTGAACTATAAACACTATTCCCTGCTTTGACACATCACTCAAATTTGGTGAACTGTTACTGCAAAACTCTACACACAAATCCCTACATTTTACAGTGCTTACACCATGTAGTCATTTAGAAAGCACTAGCATGCAATAATGTTAACTTAAGTCAGCATAGCTTGAGCTCAATTAGCACACAATTAACCAGGTGGAAACACTAGGAGTCAAAATTTAGCACACACCAATCAGAACCTGCGATGGATAGATAAAAGGGCCAAAGTCAGCTCATTCAGGTTTGAAACAATGGATCCAAAGAGATGCAAACGAAGAGGACGTGGTGGAGAAAGAGGACGTGGTGAAGGAGGAGGACGTGGTGGAGGAAGAGGACATGGTGAAAGAGGAGGACGTGGTGGAGGAAGAGGACGTGGTGGAGGAAGAGGACGTGGTGAAAGAGGAGGACGTGGTGGAAGAGGAGGAGGAGGTGGTGAAGGAGGTGGAGGTGGAGAACGACGGCGACAAGGAAGGGGAAGAGCAAGGGCACGAAGACAGTCAGTCTCGGATGAAATTCGAGCCACTTTAGTTGACCATGTCCTTGTCCATGGGATGACTATGAGGGAGGCTGGGCAACGAGTACAACCAAATTTGAGTCGCTTCACTGTTGCCTCCATCATCAGAACCTTCAGGGAGGAAAACAGGTAGGTGTACTTGCAGTAAGACTGCTTTGTACAGTAACGTTTAAGTTACTGAACTTATGTGTCTTGAGTTTCAGTATGTTTCCATTATTTGCCTGTAAAATGAATGTGTGACAGTTACAGTAATGAGTGCTTCTATTTTTGTAGGACACAGAGACGACCACCTGGTGGAGGCAGGTTAAGGCTTTTGTCGGAGGAGCAAGAGAGGGAACTTGTAAACATGGTAATTGCAAATAATGTAATCCGCCTGCAAGAGATTCAAAGGAGAGTGATTGAGGATGATCATCTTTTTCGAGGCATAAATGCCATCAGCCTCTCCACAATTGACCGCATCCTCCGAAAGAATCAATTCCGGATGAAACAGGCATACCGAGTCCCTTTTGAACGAAACTCTGACAGAGTGAAAAACCAACGTGTGGAATATGTTCAGGTATGAGTTTTGATACTGTATAAAGTATTGTGTACCATCACAGCATGGCAGTTTATGCTGCCATTTCAGCACTCTTGAACTGTGGTTCAGGGTACCGATTGACTCTACTGTGTTATGTGTTTTGCAGAGAATCTTTGAGATTGAAGGACGGCCTGTTCCCCATGAAATAATCTTTGTGGATGAGGCAGGTTTTAACCTGACCAAAAGAAGGAAAAGGGGGAGGAACATAATTGGCCATCGGGCTATTGTAAATGTCCCTGGTCAGCGTGGGGGGAATGTCACTATGTGCGCAGCCATCAGCCAACGAGGGGTACTCCACCGCCATGCCGTACTAGGACCCTATAACACTATGCTTCTCCTTGCTTTTCTTGATGGTTTAAGACAACATATGTTCCAGCTGGACTACAGGGAACCAGCACAGCCAGAGCAGCCTCACTACGTTGTTGTGTGGGATAACGTCAGCTTCCATCGCGCTGCTCTGGTTCGTGACTGGTTTACCAATAACCCAAGGTTTTCTAATATCTTTCTGCCTGCATACTCTCCCTTTATAAACCCGATAGAGGAGTTATTTTCGGCATGGCGGTGGAAAGTGTATGACCGAGAACCTTATGTCCGTGTTCACCTCCTTCAGGCCATGGAAGAGGCCTGCCTAGACATATCAGTAGATGCATGCCAGGGGTGGATCAGGCATGCAAGAGGATTTTACCCCCACTGCCTGGCTGGGGCCAATATAGCCTGTGATGTGGATGAGATTCTCTGGCCTGACCCAGACCAAAGACAAGATGCTGAGGTGGGATAATGTTTCTGGTGTGTGTTGTACTGTATAGTACATGAATGACAATGTGCCACTGTACATACATTGGTTGCGTCTTTTGTGTTTATCATGTGACAAGGGTTTTGAAGGGGAGAACCATAAGCAACCTAATTGTTTTGGAACTATTGTTTTGAATTAATTGTACCAGTGTGCAAAACTGTTGTAGTGTGTGTGTTTTTGAGGGCTTGTGTTTGATGTCTGTGGGCAAAGTTTGGTTTTTCAGCAGGAGTGAATAGTTTTGGGTGTAGAGCTTCATTTTGACCTGGAAATAGGATGTTTGGGAAATTGAGTGAGATGTTATGGATTTGTGTTTACTGTTGTGAGGATATGAGGCGTAGTTTCAAGAAATGTGTTTTAGCAATCGAGAAAAACTGTAACACAAGCCATCATATTAATAAGCACACAATGCACCAACTACACACTGATGGTATGAATAAAAAACACATCTGGCTTTTGCTTTCTCTGTGCACAAGGTAGGCTATGTCCGTTTGAGCTAATACTTTTGTCATAGGTCTGTAAACATGGAGGGATCCAAACTTCAAGTACTGGTGTTTATTTACACACATCAAAACAAACACAAGTGTTTATTTCCAAGTATAGGATTATTTGCAATCGCCATATTGACTATATGGGTTTCTTGGTCTGCAGTGAACATGCTTCCTCTGCCCCAGCATCTGGTCGTCTAGCAATTCTGTAAAGTAACAATTTCAGTATTTTTACATCTATTGTATTGTTGTGTTTCTCATTGGCATACGGCAGTGCTACAAATCTTAGTGCAAAGTGACTGTACTAACCGATTCTCATTTCAAAATGTCCTTATGATGCTTGCTACAGTGTAGCGGCTCGAGTTAGGCTGGACCCGTTGGCCAGCTTCCCTCAGGGTCATTCCACGGTTGATTACATGGTCCACTATTGTAGCTCTGATGTCATCAGCAATTCTATTTCTTACTCTTCTTACCCTTCCTCTCCCCCCTCCTCGTCCTCCTCTTGTTCCTCCTTGTCCTTGTCGTCCTCTTCGTCCTACTTCTTCACCTCTACGTCCTCTTCCTCGGTCTCCTCTACTTCTCACTCTTCCTGCTCCCTCCATTGTACTCCGCACACACAGCTTACCTGTATTATAGTACTTAGGCTGATTGCAAAGTGAACTAATTATCTAAAAAAGTTTTCACATGTGACAGTGTGCCAGACAGTTGGCAAAATAGTGTAAATAATGGCCATAAATGTGTATAGTTTTGCTAGGAGTGCATTGATCATTTGGAAATTGAGTGTAAAGCAGTGAGTTGTGTTTACAGTTCTGCAAAAAGAGTGCTGTGCAGTGGATTGTAGCTACAGGTTTGCAAAGTGTATGTTACAAAATGGAAAAAACTGAGTGTAAAGCAGTGTTTGTGCTTTTAGTTTTGCAAACTAGGTGAGTGGTTTTGCTATAAGTATTAATAGTTTTAGAAATTGTGCTGTAAGAATCACAGTTAGGGTTTAAGCATTCAGAAAAAAATGTAATACATTTATATTACCCAATTTCCTTCAGGGCCAACCTTTGGGATCAATACTTTTTTTTTTAATTGAATTGAATTGAATTGAATTGAATATGTAACTACATTTTTGTGAGTAATTTCTGACTGAATTCCTGTTATTACTGCAGCCCACCTGCAGTATTTTTTGTGATCCACCAGGGGCCCCTGGTAAAATAATATGATTTCTTACAGTTTTTTACAGTTGCTAACAAGCGTTTGTCCAAACAGTTGTCACATTTGCAAAACTCTAAACACAATTAGCACAGCATCGGTCTGTTGTGGCCATACCATTCACACATTTCATGTCGTGTTCACCCAATATGCAGTCAGTGAACACATTTCCACAATGCTTACATTTTCTTAACAGACAAGCTATACCTCCCAGCAAAATCATGAACTGTTTTTGTAGTATCTACGAATGTTAACACACAACATCCCACAATAGCAAAAACAATATTCCAAACCTTAGATACAGTATAAAAACCTCTGCTTCTGCAATGATATGTCGGTGGATCCGACATACCAGGCGGTTTTATCCCAGGTGCATCGACTTGGATAACATCAGATGTGATGTTGATGAAAACATGTGGCCTAACCCTGAAGATCGCAGAGATTAGATGCAAATCTTTTGCCTTTTTTTAGCCCCCCTCCCCCTCCCCCCATTTTTATCTTGGCTTTTTGCTGTTGTTTTTTTGTTCAGAATGCTCTTGTGTGTTTCATGGATATTTTGTTCACTGTAAGCAATACTGTAAAACTTTCTCTGTCCTATCATACCGTGTTTCTACTGTACCTCCTGTGGTAAACAGTAAAGAAACAAAAACTTGTTTGCTTTTTACTGGAATGCTTTTGAATGTGAACATTACTGTACATGTGGACATACAGTTACCAACCAAGACATTTCTGGTGTCAATATGGTGGATTGCATGTTTCGCATGCAAATACCTGTGAAACTGAAACATAAATGTCTATGCAGTTTTTGTAATGTCAATAATAGCCAGTATTTTGAAACCTGGTGTACTTTGATTGACTGCATGTACCTTGTGAAGTGAAAACAAGTGTTATTCTTTGACAGACTAATTTCATTTTGAGTCAGATTTATAGTGTTTTTGTACAGTTAGTGTGTGCAGAGAAAGATGTGTTCTAATTTTGAAATGAGGAGTTAGTATATATTTAACAAAGTGTATTTTTGGGAAGGATATTATCCATTTGGCCAATTGTGTTTTGTAGGTGTGGGTCTGTGTTAAGAGTTTAGAAAAAGTATCTGAAGTATGGGTAGGCGCTTGTTAGCGACTGTAAAAAACTGTAATACTGAAACTATGTAACATTTATATACAGTGTGTGTGTCACAGCATAGGAGCACCATTGGTGATGGTACTCTCACCTTTTCTCTTCACCTTGTACACTCCTGACTTCCAGTATCACTCTCGGCTGAGTTGTCTTTAAAAAAAATATTCTTGTATAAGTCTGCAGCTGTGGGGATTTGTCAGAGGTGGGAAAGAGACGTTACAGGGAACGTGTGGATCACTTTGAGATTACAATCACTTCCAACCGTAAGAGATGGTGACAGATTTTGGGAAGACCAAGGCCAATTTAAATAATTTAATTTTTACACTATTTTTTCCCCTATTTTTTTTTAAAACCACCTTGCTGTTGCTGGTGCAGTTTTCTTTGCGCACAGTTGTAAAAAGAAATGCACCAGGGTAGCAAATTCAGAAGTCTGGCTTACACAAGAAAACACTCTGTAACCCTCTACAGTGAGTTAGGGATTTTCTTACTGGTTAAATATTCTAATCAATTTATGTAAATACATATTTATAATCTATTATATTGAAAAATAGTTATAATAAAAATAATATATCACAATGAAAAAGACAATATTAGTAATATTTCAAATTATTTCTATTCATATTTTCTCACACGCCATTGCTGTTTTACATTAAAAATAGTACAGTACATATTTAAAGTAGATTATGATGTTTGGCAAATGTTGCACTGAGACCCCAAAAGGGGTAATTGTTAATGTCAGGCACCAGAAAATGATGTGACATGTTTGAGGATTTTTTGCAATAAAGGTGACATTTATTAACAAGGATATTAATAGAACAAAGGTAAAAACCCCGAAACCCCAAACAAAATGAAATAAAAAGAATGTATGATAAAACTAAACAAAATGCAAATTCATCTACCTGGTACCAAAACAAAAGACCACAGTATAAAGAAACATCAAACAAATCTATTTTCCCCCAATAAAGCCTTTAAAAAATATCAGATTCAATCCTTTGACCAAGTACCTACTAAAATGCACAACAAACTGATAATAACAAACCACACTGATAATATGTGGGAACTCCTCTTGGTGCCTTTTGTTGGACAGGCCAAAGATAACACAGTTTAACATCCATTAAATTGTATTTTTGCACCTCAAGGCGATTCCCAAAGACGTATTTGCTACACAGCATGCTGAACTTTTAACAAAATATAAGGAAATGGTACAAGTGGAGGACAAAATTACTAGTGACAGGCCTAAAAACAATCTACAACAGATGAAAGTATCTGAAAGTCACATTGTTATGAGATAGGACACAAATCCAGCAAAGACCTGCCACAGGTCCTGAGAGATGTAGCTGGCCCTTTAGTTGATCCTGCTGTTCAATGAAGCCTCGTCAGGAACGGTCTCAATGGAAGTGACTGTCGAGGAGTCATTCTTAAGAAAGGGAAATGGGAAGAAAAGCCTGAGGTATTCAACATTATACAAGAACTGAAAAATCAGTGGCAACAGGTGTGATGGCGTGATAAATCCAAATGTGAAAATGCTGGCTCAAATCATTGTTGGTGTGTATCAAGAAGGTCAGGAGAGAGGTAAAGCACTGAGAGTCTGCAGACATCTGTAAAACATGGGGGAGGCTATGGCATGGTTTGGGCCTGCAGATAGGCATGTTGGTGATCTTGTCAAAATTAATAAATTTATGAACAAAGAAAAGTACCATCGGTCTTTGATCCATGGTGCACTACGATCTGGAAAGCATCTGATTGGCAACAGCTTCATTTTTCAGCATGAAAGTGAAACATTGCCAATGCAGTAAAAGCATACCTTAATATCAGAACCTGGATCTCAACATTATTGAAACAGCGTGGGATCATCTAACAGACAACAGAACAAAAGGCAAAAACAACAAAATTAATTTAATGTTCAAAAGCAATGAGTGGTGTCATTTCTTTATTTCCTTCATTGTTAAGAGACACCATACAATCTTTTTATAGGTAGATAAAAGCATCATGTTTCAACACTATAAGAGACTAAAATCTTCTGCTTTCAGGCTGTAAGACTAATATATTCAGATTTTTCAGCTATCGCCATCATTATGGCCAGGCCTTAATTATTATTTTTTTAAGCATGAAACTGACAACAATATTATACCAGACTGTTCTTTAATGCTCACCTTGACAGATGAAAGGTAGTCTGTCATGGCAGTTGGCATCCAGCAACTGAACTTGTTGCTCAGTCAGGATCATCTTTGCACAGTGGTTATTTGAGTCAGCTATGCTGCTGTTCCATTTAGGATAAATGTCTTTGGACCTTGAAATCCACATCCACTTCTTATCTTTGCCAAAAACTGAGCGTTCCAGGCCAATCCACACCCCTCGTTGCAGGTGTGTCTCATTTTGCAGAAGACTTTTCACTTCATCATTCACTGTTCGGTTGGTGATTTCAACCAGGGAGGTGTAGTCTGTCTGGCATTGCTCCAAGGCATCAATCCAACTTTTGCTTTCATTGTAGAACTCCAGGTTTGTAACTTGAGACAAAAAAAAGAAAGAAAGAAAGTGACATTTAACATAGGCTAACACTACAACAGGCCACAGTTTCCTGCTGTCTCCTTATTTATGCAAAGCTCTGCTGACTCACCCTGATAGTCAGGAATGTTTTGTATAGATTAAAGTATTGAGTCTAAGGCATTATAATATATTAACATATACTTTAATTAACAAGGTAAATGACTGCTTCCAGGCTGAAATATAAAAAAAATTCCACCTGATGTAGCTGTACGCCTTGTAGGGACAATAACATTGCAGGGTTGATTTGACGCTGCACATAAGAAAAAAAGTAAAAATGTAAGCTTTAAAAACATATTTCAGTTTTACAAAAGAAAAAAAATGTTGTAACTATACAGTTTTTTATTTGTGTTTTTTTGTTTTTTTGTGTTTTTTTTTTTTTTTAGGAAAGGTTGATTATGTTAAAAAAAAAAGTACTTGCCTGTCTGAGCATCTATACAGACACTGATATTGTATTCTTCATGAACATTTTGAAAATGTATCTTTACTGTTTTTTTATCTGGCTTAGACACTGAGATGTGTTTCTTTCTTCTGTTTTTTCTTCTGAAAGAAAATTACAGAACTGTTTAAAAAGCATATGACAAACATGATTTTATAAGAGATAACACATCTGCATCTTCTGCAGTATTTTATTTAAAAAGCTAAGTGGACAAAAAACATATTTACCCTAGATTACAGTTAATGGTAGAGGTAACTCCGCTCTTGCAACGTCCACAAATTTTATTATGACCAGAAACCTCTACACACCCTGCAGAAAACATAACAAATGAATCTACATGAAGAGGCACTGCAGGCACCTTTAGAAATGTCTGTGGCACTTCAGATGTTGTACTTGCTGAATGAATTTGTCACAGCAAGTATACTTTAAAATCCATTTGCTGTACACACTTCTTTATTACAGGAATAAAATAATTTTTAAGCTACTAAAATATTTGTCAATAGACAAATATGCCGTGAAGTTGAGATTTCTTACCATTTTCTACCTCCACAGACAAAAGAAAATGGTCTGTTTTGTATGTGATTTTAGGACATGTGTTAAGATAGTCCGTCATCCCAGTGCTACTGAGTTTAGTGGCTTCCAGTGTGACTTGGTTGACTCTGGGATCATCACATTTAAATTTCCAAATCCACTTGCCAACTGTGCAATTGCAATTTTGTGTAATCTTCCATCCAACAGTGCACAGATCACAGGGAGTGATTTCGATTCCTCCATTTGGAAACTCTTTCATGACTGAAACACAGGGCAGCAGGCTCACTGCTGTAGGACAGGAAGATCACATCAGGTCTGAGTACAGTTTGCGTTTAGTTGTTTGCTAAAGTGAGACTTTTCTTCTTCTACAATAAATATACAGTAATTCATAGTTTTAAGGAAAATATAAAGAAAAACATGTGCAAAAGTCAATATTTTTGTAACTACTCTTTTTTCATTGTCCTTTCATCTATTTTCCTTTTTCCAAAACGTTCCCATGCCATAGAAAGAGCCAAGCGATGGGATCAGTACCACTGTCTGTTAGATCTCTCTCAAAGTGCACATTTATTTATTTATGTATTTTAAAAACATCTTTGTTTTATTATATATAGATACATTTGTTTGTTTAATGCATTGGTAAATAAAATGAATAATATAAAGAAATAGATACTGGCAAACAAAAATCTAGGGTCAGATAAAATACAAGAAAAAAGAAACAAAATGTGCCATGAAAATTACAAACAAATGATCTGTCATTCACATACTTTTGAGAGATGAATGACGGTGATAAAATGTGTTAAAATGGATCTGCATGGCTAGATCCAGAGTAATTATAACCTTTCAAGCAATGTTTTAAATTATAAGTAGTTACTGTTTTAACAATGAAAAGTAATTTAGGTACATACCTAGCAGTAATGATAGAGTAATCACATGTGCCATGGTCTGTAACATGCAAAAAAAAGTAGAAAATTGAGTGCTAATTAATCATCATATCAAGAGTTTATTTAGTTTATTTATGAAGTTTATTTCAACTTCAGTACTTACAGTCTTTGCAGAGATCTTTGTTAACTGTAAATATCAGGTAAATATCCAGAGTGTTTGAAGAAACCTCCCCACTGTCCTCTGGCTTGTTGCTCAAGTCCAAAACGGAAATTCATGGAAATGTCAACAGGAGTGACTTTGCATTGCTGATTATATCATCATGTAAATGTGTTCCCATCCTCCTCAAATCCAATAATGAGGGGTTTTTTTTCCCTTTAAGGTACTGTGGATGTGCAATATTACAAATTTAATAAGGTGAACCAATTTGATTGATTCAGAAGAAGATTTAAATTTTATACTGTATCTTGCTTAAGAAAATCCATACAGCACAAAAAAAAAAGTTTTTTGTTTTTTGTTATTATCCATCCATCTTCATCCGCTTTATCCGGGGCCGGGTCGCGGGGGCAGCAGCCTAAGCAAAGAGGCCCAGACCTCCCTCTCCCCAGCCACCTCCTCCAGCTTATCCGGGGGAATACCAAGGTGTTCCCAGGCCAGCCGAGAGATATAATCTCTCCAGCGTGTCCTGGGTCTGCCCCGGGGCCTCCTCCTGGTGGGACATGCCTGGAACACCTCACCCAGGAGGCGCCCAGGGGGCATCCTTGTCAGATGCCCGAACCACCTCAGCTGGCTCCTTTCGATGTGGAGCAGCAGCTGCTCTACTCTGAGCCCCTCCCGGATGGCCGAACTTCTCACCCTATCTCTAAGGGAGAGGACAGCCACCCTTCGGAGGAAGCTCATTTCCGCCGCTTGTATCCGCGATCTCGTTCTTTCGGTCACTACCCACAGCTCGTGGCCATAGGTGAGGGTAGGGATGTAGATCGACCGGTAAATTGAGAGCTTCGCTTTTACACTCAGCTCCCTCTTCACCACGACGGACCGGTGCAGCGTCCGCATTACTGCAGCTGCAGCCCCAATCCGTCTGTCGATCTCCGGCTCCCTTCTCCCATCACTCGCGAACAAGACCCCGAGATACTTGAACTCCTCCACTTGGGGCAGGAACTCATCCCCGACCCGGAGTGGGCACTCCACCCTTTTCCGGCTGAGAACCATGGCCTCAGATTTGGAGGTGCTGATCCTCATTTGCGCTGCTTCACACTCGGCTGCGAACCGTTCCAGTGCGAGCTGGAGGCCCTCACCCGATGAAGCCAACAGAACCACATCATCTGCAAAAATCAGAGATGAGATTCTGAGGCCACCAAAGCGAAAGCCCTCCGCCACTTGGCTGCGCCTAGAAATTCTGTCCATAAAAATTATGAACAGAACCGGTTTTTTGTTATTATGTTAGTTTTAATTGCAGGTGTTCAGTAATCATCATTACCCCATAAATGAATGCACAACATGCTAAATCTCGCAGTGGTTGCCCTGAAAGTGTAGTTGTTAAACTATGAGGACTTTCGAAGGACTTCTTTGCCACGTTAGCTTAAAGCGAGTTCTAACGCTTCTCTCAGCTCTGAAAATATTTAGATTTCATTTGTTGTTATTTGTTTCTATTTGTCATTATTATCTGGTCCTTTTATCAGTGTGGTCCCATTTCCAATCAACAGCTAAGTCCACATTAAATTTTCCATTTTTCTCCAAGTTGAGAAAAATGTCCCTGTTTCCACATTCAGTGGTGTTAGAGGTAGATCGTATGCCTAGTCAAATAGGAAGCAAATATATCCTTATCAGTTTTGATGTTACAAACAAATGTATCACATAACCAGGGTACACTGGAAAAAAGCCTCTTTCATGTTATGAATGACCAGTTCATCCATCACTACATGATTTCTGTTGCTGAACTGACTTAATACAATATGTTTAAATAAATGATGCTGACTTTTGACCTTTAGGGATCTGATAGTTTACTATACTTTACAGAGATGTGAACAGATCTATAAAACAAACTATGTTTAAAATATTCTATTTTTCCCCTCTTGCAAAATTTAAGATCTGTGTCTAAGCTGTTCCATGCACAGTAACATATAACCACTTCATGTTCTAAATCTACTAATAAAATGTACACTCCTTGCAACAATCTCAATGGTAACAATGATAATAAAAACAGAACTGCACTTATAACCTTTATTTCTTCTTTAATAGTGGCCAATATATTCATTTATATTTATTGGAAGCATTTAAAGTATCTGTACTCTGAGTTGGCGGATGGGATTAATATTTTTTCACTTTGTCTGATTCATCCCAAACATGTTCTATCAGGTTGAGGCCAGCATTAAGAGATCCTTTCACTGGAACAAAGGGGCTGAGCCCAACCCCTAAAAAACAACCCTACACTATGATCCACCAAACATTATACTTTGTACAATGCAGTAAGACTAGTACCATTCTCTTTGCAACTGCAAATGGTTGCCTCAGGAAAGGCATCTGATTAAAAGCTCATTGTCAAGAATGAGACTGCCATAATAGATTGGTGGAGGCACGCCCACCACCAGTGCTGTCGGCCAGCAGGGTGTTGGTGGACACTATGACACGGTTAGCTAAAGACAAATGCAAGGAATAGGGTGAGATGGAGACAGATGATCCACTGTGGTAACCCTTAAAGGGAGCATCCCAAGAGACATATTTATATCTTTGTATGTCACAGAAATCTTATATACAGTCTGGTGCAACTAAACATGACACAAACAACTAGAGCCTGAACTGGATCAATATCACTTGAAGTATGAGTATTTATTTTGTTGAGCTATTTTAATAAAATTCAGAAAAACAGACTTACAAGTGTACCTATAACTAATAAGTTTCCTTGGTAACTTTGGATAATGGTCTAATCCGATAGAGATGGATTATTTTTAGTAATTGCTGAATTTGAAACTGTTTTCAGAAGCATGTGTCCATAAAAGAAGAAAACCTCACTTGAAGTGTGAGAAGGTTGATTTACAGTAACTTTAACTCATTTTGTGGTGGTTTGTTTCTCTACTAGCTTGTTGGTGGATCTCACACAACACTGTCTCACATTGTGACAGAACAACATGGTGTGTTTCTTACATAAACACACAAATAGGTGTCCACTCTTCTTTTAAACAGTACGAACAGTTTAATAATTATACATTTTAATAAACGTTCTCTTATGGAAATGCATTTTTCTTTAAGTTTTGATTTAACTTCTTTTTTGGTTCTTCTAAATTAACAGATGGTGCAAAGGATGAAAATCTGAAGACTGGTTCATTCACAACAACACAGACGAAACACAATTTATTTTAAAAATCATCGTCCGTTAGGACTTCTTTTTACAGGCATCTTTAATTTTTTTTTATTGTATAAATGTTGTTAATAAAATAATTTAAATGATCTGGTTTTTGCTATCAGATTGATCTACATGAGAATTTGTTTATCACACAACAACTTCATTTTGATGGTTAATATATTTGTGATTAATGAAAGTTTAACTACGTAATTTCACTGCTAACCTATAAAACCAAGAGTGCCCAACCGCGGCTCTCGTGCTGTTTGTGGTTGTCTTTTTTTTTAATGTGCGTGTGTGCTTTGTTTGTGTTTAATCTGGTATTTTCATCAAATACGCCTGTGCATGTGAAAAAATACCGCAAAGTTTTCCAGTAGGGGCAACATCATTTGAGTATTCAAATTATGTCATGCTCGCTCTCAAAACAGCAGGGAAAAAATGCACAGCAAAAAAAAAATATGAAGAAGAACACAGAATGTTTTTAACAGAGTGGGAGAGTTTTTGTTGTTGTTGTTGAATGTAATGGCAAGTCATCCTGCCTCATATGCCAGGTGTCATTAGCGCATTCCAAAGCTTCAGATCTTCATTCAGCATCACTTCAGCTCAAGCCATGCTAACATCGACCAGGAATTTCCAAAAGGGACTGAACTTTGCAAGCACGAGTTGGTCACTTTGAAAAGTCAGGCAGAAAAGCAGATACAGTTTTTCCAAAAATATACAAAGTGCTCTCTCTGACCTTCAAGCATGTGCTTATTTTAATTTTGCAATGGATGGGAGTTGTGACACACAAAACAAGCCTCAGTTGGCAGTATTTGCATGGTCTGCGTCAAATGAGTGTGTGATCAAAGAAGAACTCCTTGATATTGTGCCATTAAAAGACACACCCCGAGCCATATAGGTGAAAGAAACAATGATGGCTGTGTTTGTGAAAAGCAAATCTGCACATACCGAAACTAATACAATAGCTACAGATGGAGCTACTGCAAAAAAAAAGCTATTCACAAAACAAACTTTATCTTAATAAACAAATGTTTATTAAGATTTTGATATAAATGAAAAAACACAAACGGACAACACACCAGCAAGGACAAAAACACAAATAAGGCAAAAGATTACACTGCAGCAACAAAAATACTACTTCAACACTGACAATAAACAGAAGTAAAACGCTGCGATCGATCAAAGAGAACTTTGTTTTAATACATGATCTAAAAAAGGTTGTCACACATCAAAGAACTTACTAAGTTTGCCCTCTAATGTATACCTAATCCTCTCCCTGTGCAGTAGAGCAGTCAGTTCTCTTAGCCACATTTTGAATTGAGGCACAGTGCCAGACCTCCAGAGAGGCAAAACAATTTTCTTAGCAATTATCATTCTGAACAAAACTGTAGTTTATGCAGCAGGGCGGAGGTGTTAAAGATGAAGAGGAAGACTCAAACAATGCAGTTATTGGGTCCGGCTCTAATGTGTAATTGTACATATCAGAAAAACATTTAAAGATGTCCAGCCAATAGTTGGACAATTTGGGGCAAGTCCAATGAGTAAGAGAGCCTTCTCCAAGTTTACAACGATCACATATAGGACTAAGAGAAGGAAAAATCCTGTGCAATTTAGTTTTTTAGTAATGAAATCTGCGAAGCACTTGGAATTAAATTAACTGAAGCCTTGAATTTATAGAACAAGAATGGATCCTACACAGACTCCTCTCACACACCTCATCTCCAATTTGCAAACCCTGCTCCTCCTCCTGTCTTCAAAAAGTCAGATTTACAATTCAAATACTCAGAAAAAGCGTTCATAAAACCAGAAACCAACTTTTCAGAATCCTGGGAACTAAAAATTGACCCCTCTTCCGGAAGAGATGGAAAGTTGAGGACACTCTGACGAACATAGTATCTTATCTGTAAATAAAAGAAAATGTGACGCATGTAATATATAAGTCTTTGAGAGTAAGTATACATTTTTGTGTCTAGACCTCAAAAGAGGCATCTAAACATGAGGGTAGAAATGCATGATTACAATATATTGGAGTATGAATCGAAGTGTCTGGTAGAGCACAACCTTTTTTGATCCGACAGATTTTAACGCAGTTGTACAAAATCTCACTAGCTAACTGCAGGGGGTACAGAGTGGTTCCCAATCTGCTACCCTGCTCCATAATCCATAATAATAATAACAGATGTGACCCACAGAAACAGTTGGGAAGACAATCAAAAGATCAAACAGTCTTTTGACCAAGCCAATAAGCTCATAATGACAGACCACACTGATAATATGGCCTTAAAGTGGACAGGCCAAAGACAGCACAGTTACAGGCATAAAATAGTATTTTTGAACCAACAAGGTGATTCCCCAAGAGCTGTTAGCTGGAATGCTAGAAAATCTGGACATGGCGAGCGGTGGTTCCTTAACAATATTGAAGAAACCAGACAAATGAAGAAAAGAAGTGTCAGGCCCCTACAGCAGCAGATGAACAGTATTGTGTCATTAAGAAATAGCTTTATGACTCGAGCTTAATGAAGAGCTTTGGATGTCCTTCAAGACGCTTGGAGAACTATTCCTGAAGACTACTTAGAGAAATGACAACAAAGCTTAACTAAGACAGTTACATATAGAGCTGTAGTCAGAAGTTTACATAAACTCACTGGGCATGAATGGTAAGGTAATTTTGTGTTTTTAATGATTTCGTTGATCTTATTTGTACACTTTCCTCCCAGTGTGAATTAGAGAAAGAGAATCCCAATTCATGTTTTTTTAAGTCATTAAAGATGTATGCTATACAATGTTTACACCCTTTCTGGCACATTATTTGACATGTCTCCATGACAACAGTTCAATGTCTAGACCACAGATGCTTTGTTTTTGACTAAAGCACAGGTCCTGCAGTTGTTGATGACTGAATCCAGAGTTTTCCTGTTACTTTGAGTAGAGGTCACGAGGGCCTTCTCCAAGATCTGTAAAAAAAACAACCAAAAAAAAACCCCAAACCGCAATATTAATTAAAAGTTAATAATATCCAAAAATATTCTTTCAGAAGAAGCTTCTGCTTTCAGGCTGTAAGACTAATATTTTACATTTTTGCATCAACATCATTATGGCCATGTCTCTTTTTTAAATGGAAAAAAGAAAGAAAGAAAAAGAAGCAGAAAACTGATAACAGTATTATACCAGACTGTTCTTTAATGCTCACCTTGACAGATGAAAGGTAGTCTGTCATGGCAGTTGGCATCCAGCAGCTTAATTTCTTGTTGCTCAGTCAGGATCATCTTTGCACAGTGGTTATTTGAGTCAGCTATGCTTCTGTTACACTCAGGATAAATGTCTTTGGACTTTGAAATCCACATCCACTTCTTATCTTTGCCAAAAACTGAGCGTTCCAGGCCAATCCACACCCCTCGTTGCAAGTCTGTCTCATTTTGCAGGAGACTTTTCACTTCATCATTCACTGTTCGGTTGGTGATTTCAACCAGGGAGGAGTAGTCTGTCTGGCATTGCTCCAAGGCATCAATCCAACTTTTGTTTTCATGGTAGAACTCCAGATTTTTAACTGGAGACAAAAAATGCAAAGTGACATTTAAGATATGCTAACACTACAACAGGCAGTGTTGGGACTAACACGTTAAGTAACGCGTTACAGTAACTACGTTATTATTGTGGTAACAAGCACGGTAACTAGTTATTATGCCAAAATCAGGAACGCGTCAATCGTTACTGGGATTTAGATAGGGTCGTTATTCGTTACTTTGTGTGGTGGCTATCGCGGACCTTCCACAGATTCAGCAAAATTAGCAAGTGGTGGAGGCCAGTAGGTGGATGAGGGAAAGGGGAGGCAGGAGGAGCCGGCCGCCGGTCCAAGCGTCAGGTGAACTGAACTTCAGGTAAGAAGTTATGACCTGCAGTCTATCTGGGTCAGATATAAACCAAGTTTAGGAGTTTATTTTCGTTGTGCTGACTTTTTCGTACTGGGTACTAGCTAGCATGGAGTTTCTATACAGCTGGGTGCGTGCTATGATGTTACTGATGTTGAACTTTATTTTGTTCATAAGGTTAATTATTAGAGTTGCCAGCCATCCCCTAAAAACGGAATCGTCTCATGGTCAGAGAAAATATTACGCATTTCGTATTGAGCTGAAAAGGAACAGTTTGTCCCGTAATTCAGCTAGAATGAAAAAGACACAAAGCTGGAGTTATTCTGTCTTTGCTGCACAGCTGCCTCTTCTTCTCTCATTCACTCCCCCTCCCTCTCCTGTTTCTACTTCAATCATGAAACTGATCAATGATCAGCTGATCGGCTTTTCTCTCTTGCTTGTTTATCGCCCACTTCGTGCCAGAAAGAAGAAACCAGCGGAGGTCGCGTTAAACAACAACAGCGCGTTTAAGCTTGATCAGCTGTTGTTAGAATGTATTTAATATTAATTTCTAGTATCAGCTGATGTTTGCTGGAGTCAAAGCTGTAAAAGCTGCTGGTCATGATATCGGTTTGGTTATCTGGTGAGAGGGAAACATGAAGATGAAACCAGGAGATGTCCTTACTGGATCATCAGAGCTGAACAGGTGATGGAGAAACAGGTTTACCTTTTAGGTCACATGAATGAGTTGAAGGGAAGTTATGAACTGTTTCTGAGAGACAAATAACACCAGGATCCTTTTTTAGGTAGCTGACAGCTGGTAACTGTCCAGGGGCGGATCTAGCAAAGTTTTGCCTGGGGTTTTCGTGTTGGATGTAAAAAGCGCACATGACGCTGTGACGTAGGCTAGAATCATGGTGGTGGTCAATGATGGTCCAGGCGTGGGATTTCTCTCGTGGAAATATGCACATTATCTTTTCCTTTCTATTGGTAGGTGGCACAGTGCACTTGTGGCCAGTAAGCGAGCTAGAAGACTGGTAATCTCGCGGGGTATCCAGTTATGGAAGCGGCGCATTAACAAGAGAATTCTGAGTAAAGCCAAAGTTACTTTCCCTAGTAACTAGTTACTTTGAAAGTAACGAGTAACTTGAAGTAACTGAGTTACTTTTGATAGAAGTAACTAGTAATGTAACTAAGTTACTAATTTAAAGTAACTTACCCAACACTGACAATAGGTCACAGTTTCCTGCTGTCTCCTTATTTATGCAAAGCTCTGCTGACTCACCCTGATAGTCGGGGATGTTTTGTATAGATTAAAGTATTGAGTTTACAGCATTATAATATATTAACATATTATTTTATTCACATATTGTTAAAAGTAAATGACTGCTTTCAGGCTGAAATATAAACATTTCCACCTGATGTACCTGTATTTGTTGTAGCAACATTAACATTGCAGGTCCTTTGATTTGAACCTGCACATAAGAAGAAAAAGTAAAAATGCAGGCTTTAAAAACATATTTCAGTTTTACATAAGAAAAAAAGTCTTGTTGTAACTATACAGTGTGTAAATATACATGTATGTATAAAATTTTTACAGATTCATCTTATGTTGTATTTGTTTTCTTGTTTGTGGAAAAAACGCATCAGTTTATTGTTTTGCACATCAACAATTTACTTTTGTTGTTTGAGAAAGAAAAACTATGTAGCAAATTAAATTCTTAAAGCTGCTCTTTGGAGGAAAGGCTGATTGTGCTGATGAAAGTACTCGCCTGTGTGAGCCTCTATACAGTCGCTAACACGGTGTTGTTGATGAAACCTCTGAAATTTGAGCTTTACTCTGTTTTGGTTTTGCTTAGGAACCGAGATATGTATCTTTTGTCTGTTGAAGAAAACAGAAAGCTGTTTTAAAAGTATGTGACAAACATGATTTTGCCTATGAGGTACCAATCTGCATCTTCTTCATCATCATATTTAAAAACAGATATAAATATATTTACTTTTTTTTTTAAAGCTGTTACATTTTGTGCCGGCAGTAGTTGAAGTTCCAGAGCAAGATTCACAAATGATCTTATTGTCACTCGTATGATTTAAATACCCTGGTACATGGAAACAAAACACATGAATGCTCATCTATAAACAATATAATATGCATCAGGTTTTAAAGTTCTTAGATTTCATTTTAAAGTCAGTCTGCCGACTTTAAACCAGCGATAAAATCATTTTTAATGTGTTGTGAATTTTAGATTTCTTACCATTTTCTACCTCCACAGACAAAACAAACATTTTTGTTTTGTATGTGATTTTACGGCATTTATTAGTACAGTCCTCTGTCTCAGTGTAATTGGCTGTGGCAGTTGCTTCCAGTGTGACTTGGTTAGCAGTCGGCCCACAACATTTAAATTTCCATATCCACTTTCCAGCTGTGCAATTGCAATCATGTGTAATATTCCCTCCAACAGGGCACAGATGATAGGGAGTAAATTTGATTCCTCCATCTGGAAAGTCTCGTATGGCTGAAACACAGGGCAGCAGGCTCACTGCTGTAACACAGGAAGATCACATCAGGCCTGAGTACAGTTTGCATTTAGGTGTTGACCTGTACGTTGGAAACATACCTAGTAGTAATGATAGATGAATCAGACGTGCCATGGTCTGTAACATGCAAAAGAAAAAAAAAAGATAGAAAATTGAGAAGGAATTGATCTTTCACATTAAGAGTTTATAAATAAAACGTTCACCTTCAGTGCTTCCAGTCTTTGCAGAGATGACTGTTAAATATCCAAAGTGTTTGAATAAACCTCCCCACTGTCCTCTGGCTTGCTGTCTTTCTCCAGAATGATAACTCAGAGAAATGTCGGCAGGAGTGACTTTTTATATTGCTCTTTATATTATCATATTTTTGATTAAATAAACACAAATGTGTTCTCAGCTTCCTCAATTGGAATAATGTTGCTTTTCCCCCCTCTAAGGTACTGTGGATGTGCAGCATTACAAACTTAATAAGGTGAATCAACTTGACTGATATAGAAAACATTTGGATTTTAAATGTTGTTTAAATGTTGTTAAAGCAAAAAATCCACAAAAAAAATATTTTTTTTGTTACACATTATTATTATATTTGTTTAAATGGAGGTTTTCCTGTGATCAGTAATCGCCTCCAACCTGTTTCATGAATGCACAGCACATTAACTCAGCGTTTGCTCTTAAACTGTAGTTGTTAAAATCTGAAGGCTTGCCTAGTCAAACAGGAAGCAAATATATCCTGATCAGTTTTTATTTTGATCTTATAAACAAATTGGGTATGTAACCAAGGTTTACTGACAAAAGTCTCCTTTATGTCATCAGGTACAGAAACTGGTAATAAATAACCAGTTCATTCACCACCACACGATTTCTGCTGCTGCATTAACCCTCAACTTAATACTTTCAATAACTGACACTGACTTTTCACCTTAAGGAAATCGATATAGTCCCCATTCTATACAGCGATCGAAACAGATCCATAAAACAAACAATTTCAAATATAGTATTGTTTTTCCTCTTGCATGATTTTGACCTGTGCCTACACTGTTGTAAAGTTTTAAGTACACTCAGTACAACAACCCGGATGGTAATTGGACATGTGTAATGACAATACAGTTGAATCCTAATCCTTTATTATGTCGGCCCATTCTTTGTAGCTATAACATCTTCAACTCTTCTGGGAAGGATTTCTGAAGGGTTTAAGAGTGTTCATGTTCATTTCTGATCATGCAAGCAATTGTGAGGTCAGACACTGATAATGGACAAGAAGGCAATCCACCCCAAAGGTGTTCAGGTCGAGGGTCAGGACTCTGTGTAGACCAGTCAAGTTTGTGCACTAGTGTGCAGTCATGTTGGAACAGGAAGGAGCCATCCCCACGCTGTTTCCACAAAGTTGGCAGCATGAAATTGTCCAAAACGTTTTGGTATGCTGAAACATTAATTCTTTCTTACCCACGATACAGTCAGAACAAAACCCAGACTCATTGATCAGATTGCCAGTTGGAGAAACATGATTCATCACTCCAGAGAACACATTTCCACTGCTCTAGAGTCCATTGGCAGTGTGCTTTACACCACTTTATCTGACATTTTGCATTGCACTTGGTGACATAAGGCTTGGATGCAGCTGCTTGGCCATGGAAACCCATTCCATGATGCTCTCTATGCGCTAATCGGAAGGTCGGGTAAATACTTTGAAGTTTGGTAAAAGTTTGTGATGGTGAGTTTGAAGTGTTACTAAAAACAAACAGCTGGACGAATAGTTTGCAACACATTAGTTTAACTGACAACAACATGGTAACATTCTTGGGCATAAAAAGGACAGGTGGACAGATTTCACCCTAGGTGTGCGAATGGCGTCTGTGACAGATTGGTATACCCCACTATCTCTTGAATCAAGATATCGCTGAAATAAACACAGTTTGCATTTTCTTAACTTTACATTTTATTATTAGCACAGAATTAATATTCTTTAGTTTTTTGTTTGAGAGAAAAATAAAATGTTATTTCTTATAACCGCTCAGTTAAATTAGCCAGATATTTAGGTTTTTAATGACAAAAATAATACATCGACTCTTTACATAGAAGCATCTTTGACAAACACAGGTACTTCTGAGAAGTGGTGGGTAAATGGTTAATTTAACAAGGCTTGCAAATGATAGTAACCAAAGTAGTTTTCCTGTGAAACACAACACTACAGCTACAGCATACAAACATACAAACAGCATATATACTGTTATGAGTTCAAATATTGGGGATGGAGACAAGAGAAAAAACCACAATAACAACACTGGTCCGGCCGGGTTAAGTCAAATGATGATTTTAATAGTCACACGCGTGAGAGATGGACACTGTATGCAGACAGCCTCAGATCTCAAAATGGTGGAGCATTAATCAAACTCTTATAGCCTCTGGTGCCCCCACCTTATCATAAAAGCCTAAACATTCACATGCTTTTCTCTCACACGGCGCCTAAGCTACGACCTTGGCTCCCCGTTTTATCTGCTCCTGCTGAGATGGGGCAGAAAACTCCAGCATGCTCTGTTCTCTTCTAATCAGACAAATAAGGCGATGACTCTCTGCAAACAGTATTTCTTATAACATCATAAAACAATATCATTCATCCACAATAAATCAGCAGTCTAATGTAATGCAAATCAGTTTAACTAATGCAATAGTTATCAGCTTCTTCTAATTCAGGAGAATAATGCAAACTAAAACTACATAATAATTCACAATCTTTAATTAGGGGTATAACATGGCATAAAATAATATTATAATCTAACAATACACATTGGGTTTGCTGGGTCATCCATCTGCTTCTCCAGGAATCTCACCTTGATGTGATGACGATTGAGACGCTGCGAATCGTTTTCTTTGGTGCTATCAGTTCAGTCAATGTCAATGAAAAGCTCTGTGGCCCAAAACACAAATATTAATTCAAAAATATATAAAAAGCAGAGTGGAATGGCTTCATTTTAAACTTCCCATTGACCTTTATACATCTACTTATATGTAAATATTGCAGCTTACAGTGACATGTGTCACACAGATAAAAAAAGATGCAGAATATAAAGTAAAACGTCAATTTATGCCTACGGGCTAGAAAACATTTTGGTAGATATACCTGACTTCTCTGTATATTCATCAGTACAGGGCTTTTCATTCATTCCTGGAGAAAAAGAAAAAAGAAAAACAATAAGATTTAATAAAAACCAGGTGAAGAAGTCTGACTGGACAACAAAACAGCAACTTACTTTGACAAATGTATGGTAATTTTTCATGGCAGTCGGCGTTGGACCACTTGATTTCTTCTGTCTTATTATCAAAGATGACTTTTCCACAGTGGTTGTCAAAGTCAGAGTTGGTGGACGAAGTTCTATTCAACTGTGATTTTACAACATTATACCCTGAAATCCACTTCCACTCAGGTCTGTAGCCAAAAATGGACCTTTGCAGTCCAATCCACACCCCCGTCTTTGAGTCTGTTTTATTTTGCAGTCTTTTCACATCATCCCTTACTTTCTTTTCGCAGATCTCAACCAGGGAGAAATGATCCCTCTGGCAGTCCTCCAAGGCATCAATCCAACTTTTACTTTTGTTGTGTAGACTGACTGGACACAAAAATCGAGAGTAGGTTTTAAAAATGTAATGCACACATATTGTACATAAACTCCATGTCATTATGTTAAATTAAATGCAGTCTTTAAGCAATTTTACTGTGTTGGGTAGAGCTTACTGTTAGCAGCAGGGTACTCAGCACATTGAAAGTTAATCTTTACTTTCATGCCATTCTTTGATGTCATGTTAAAGCAGATATTTCCATTCCTTTTGTGGAGGAAAATATACAGGTGATTTATTGAAAGCATGTGTGGCACCAAATATACTGAATCTTTGTATTCAGTAATTGAGTACACATGAAACATACTGTTGTGTAAGATTAACAGCTGTTTTGTTGAAAGTGACATTTGGGTGGCATTCAGGCTGAGTGTAGTTTTCCTTACAAACTGTATCGTTTACAGAGACCTTTATAATTCCTGATACACAAAACCAACATATAAAGATTCATCAGAGAAAATAACACTGCATGTGTGCTTAAAGTATTTCTTAAACAATGTACTGGTTTGCAGTGCTTACCATTTTCTACCGCTAGAGAGGAATTCAAACACTTTCGCTCTCTGTAATTGGTGCCAGGACATGTTCCTGAGCTGTACATCGAGTACATCGAGTCCAACGAGTCCAATTTTTGAGCCACAATTTTCAGTGTGAATTGGTTTCTGTTGCTCATACAACATTCAAGTTTCCAAGTTAAATTGCCAATTTCTAAATCTCCTGCATTTGGGCACACATAGGAAGAGAAAACAAAGTGCAGCTGGACTGTTGCTGTAACAGAATAAGACCAGATCAACAGTTTAAGTATCATTTAGTCATTTGTTTTTTTTTTGCATTACTGTTATCTAAAGAAATTTAGAATTTAAAGAAAGGTGACTGGACTTCTTAAAGATGTTTCAGCTGAAGAACTTCTCAGGTAAGAGGTGAAAGTCTACAAGAAACTTTAAAAAGTCCAGTTGCTTTTCTTTCCAAACTCCTTAGACCTGAGAACCTGCACAGACACATTACTGTTATAGTTCATCTTTAAAAAACGTACTGATATATATGTAGTATATTTATGTATATGCAAAAATGTAAATACAAAAAAAGTGCATTATTTTTACATTTCTAATTATTTAAATTTTAAAGGCAAATATGTTTTTGTGTTATTTTCTTCAAGACCATGCAAAAAATTTGAATTTCTTTACTCTTTTTGAATATAGACTGTAATGTTCAGTTCACGTTACTCTTCTTGCTTTTTAAATGTTTGCACCACTTTAACTAAATAGACTCAATACTTGAAATGTGCAATTCACTTGTATTTTTATTTTTATTCCTATTTATTCTATTTATCCCCTTCGTATATTTTATTTATATTGTCTCTGTATTTATATATATATATATATGTGTGTGTGTGTGTGTATTATATATATATATATATATATATATATATATATATATATATATATATATATATATATATATATAATATTCTGTAACTCTGTAACTTCTGTCGGTGCTGTGCTTTTTTGGAAATCGAATTTCCCAGAGGAACCCACCCGAGGGATTAATAAAGTTCTATCTAATCTAATCTAATCTAATCTAATCTAATCTAATCTAATCTAATCTAATCTAATCTAAATGCTGTAAGCTCCATAACAACAGGAAATATTTGTTTATTTATTAATTTTAGAATCTAGGTACATCATATTCAGTGATGGGAATAACAGCGTTACAAGTAACGGCGTTACTAACGGCGTTACTTTTTTCAGTAACGAGTAATCTAACTAATTACTATTCCTATCGTTACAACGCCGTTACAGTTACTAACAAGAACATGCGGTCCGTTACTATTTTTCAACAAACAGACTGTTGAAGCTGTGTTCATCTTACCACATCTTATATCAGTTGCACGGAAGTAGCTGACTACATATTGTAATCTGGACGCTACAGCTTTAAGCAGCTGTGCGCGCTCCCGCGGACGGTAATCACGATCACTTTCTAGCACAACACCTGGAGCTAAGGAGGCAAAACAATCGCATGGGTGCTGCTGTTTGACTGAGGAAGAATAAAGTAGTCGTGGCAAGCCAATCACATGACCACTTCAAGACAAAGCAACAAGGTGATATATACTAGTTTTTAAATTGTGTCGAGTAAAACCAGAGTCACGATAAACAATATATACGTTTTTTCCTCAATAGTTTCGTCATGTTTACTGTTTAAGGACAGCGCAGCAAGCACTCTCTGCTTATGAACCCCCCCCCCCCCCCCCAAAAAAAAAAAAAAACCAAACAAAAAACAGGGGAAGTTTTAGGAGTGACGGTGAGAGTGAGAGAGAGAGCGAGTTTTGAGATTTGAGAGATTTGTGATGTTTAGCGTGTTTGGAGTGTGTAGTTAATGTGTTGTCTTGTGTAGTTAGTGTGTAGTGTTGTGGATAGTTTTGTGTTGTGTGTCAGAACAATGAGGCAACTGCTGTCTCCGGGTAGAAACATGAGTGATACACCTGCTGCTGTCAGACCTGCAGGTATCAGGCTGTGATGTTCTTTATAGTGGACAGAAATTATTTTTTTGGAGTGGCACAAATAATTTGTGTGGCATCTTATTTAATGCAGAACAGCTGATTGTTATATAGATAGTTTGAAATGGTTATTTTTTAAAAAAGGTAAAAGATAAATGGCTGCAAATAACTTTGTTGTTTGCAAAACTTGTGCATAGTATTTTAAAATTGACAATTTATATTTGCATTTAAAGTTATGGAATATGATTCATTAAACATGTTTGTGGTTATTACAGTAAAAAATATAACTTTTTCTACTCTGGTTTTATGTTTTTTGTCTGATTTTAGATCAATTGTGTTAATACAGTATGTCAAAATGAAAACATAACTGTAAATTCAGACACGTGAGGTTGTGCTGAAAAGAATGATACCAAACAAGGCAAATAAACTGTTTTTAAAGGTGAAATGTGGAGGGAAAATCAAAAGTAGTTAAAAATGGCCAATTATACCCTGGACCCCAGAGGGTTAAACGTTTTTTTTTTAAGTAACGCAATAGTTACTTTTCCAGTAATTAATTACTTTTAGAATATTGTAACTCAGTTACTAACTCAGTTACTTTTTTGAAGAAGTAACTATTAACTATAATTAATTACTTTTTCAAAGTAACTTGCCCAACACTGATCATATTTAACATTTATAACAATGATCATTCACCAAAAAACATACCTAAAAGTAGTGAAAGAGGGCTCAGCAATTCCATGGCCTGTAACTACAAAAGTCAAAATAAAAACCCAACAACAACAAAAAAAACAGAAAAAGTTGAACACATGGGATTTTATGCAAAATAATATACCGTTAATATTGGTACATCAAAATCCAACATGACAATATGCACTTTGAATAGGGCAGTATAGTACTTTGGTAGTCAAATCGTGACAGATACCACTGACAAACAAAGGCTTGTCTGTGCAGTTCTCTTCTGATGAAATACACAAACTTCTGCCAATGAACTCACATGAACTTGACCTTTAACTCGAGACTATCACAGAAGTTATTCTTACTAAAAAAAGGCTCATGAAGGCTATCCCTGTGGACCTTTTGCCAGTTTATATAATGTTTACACAGAAATATTAAAGTGTTTAATAATTAATAATAATAAACATTTAATCATTCTACGAGTTCTTTTTGTGTTAATTTTAGAAGGAAGTTCTTAGGATTTACACAATCTGGTAATTAGTAATCTAATTTCAACTTACCTTCTCAGTGAAAACTTGCTGTTGGTCTCTGAAATATAACAGAGCTTTAGACTGGGAAATGTAAACTTGTGTCTCTGTATGGAGATACTAAACTCATCCCTGTTTTGACTATACAAACACGCCCACCAACACACCATACAGGGCTAGGATCTTATTAACACTGGGGGCCTCGCCCAGCCTTTTTTTTTTTTCTAATTTGTCCAGCTCTGGTCTCATAGCTTCTGCCTCTGTTGCACCTTCTAAATTGATAATCTGTCTTCTTCTTCTTCTTCAACTTCCCTGCTGTTATTTTTACTCTGAAATCTTAAGCTTGATTTACTTTGTAAGGACATAGTAACCCGATATTCTTTATTAGAAGTCCTGAGAGTTTCAGAGTAACAGACAATTGGCGTCACACAGTAACCATGGTTACGCACTGTCACGCGCACCTGTGCAAACAGTCTGAGAGAGACTGTGCTGTTGTTTAATAACAGACATCACTCTGAGCATTATGCATGATTTCATCTTTACATGTTGAACTTGTTGGCATTTTTCACTACCCACCAGCGTAAACTAAGAATACAAATATTTACAATGGTTTGTGTGTAACCTTTGAGGACTCGCAGTGTGTCGACTGAAGAAGGCATTCTGTCCACGCACAGACACAAAGCAATTTGAGCACACACTTAAAACTATTTTACAAATGCATACATCCAAACCTGCGCACACACTGTGCACACAAATGTCTAAAAGTACACGCAACTGCCTTCTCGCTCCCATACAAAACCTTAAATGTGTGGACGAATCGTCTGATACGCACCGATCATGTTGCATGCCCACGTGGGGTTTTGAGGCAAATTTAACGCTGTCACTCAGGGATGGGCAACTCCAGGGCTCGAGGGCCAGTGTCCTGCAGGTTTTAGATATCACCCTGGGTCAACACACCTGAATCAAACGATTAGTTCATCACCAGGCCTCTCGAGATTTTCAGGACATGTTGAGGAGGTAATTTAGCCATTTGAATCTGTTGTGTTGGATCAAGGACACATCTAAAATCTGCAGGACACCGGCCCTCGAGGCCTAGAGTTGCCCACCCTGGCACATATCATCTGCAAATGTAAGCTGTGATCATGTCACAGTGTAAAACTGGGACATCTGGGCCTCCAATGCCTAACTATTAGTTAGCTTATACTCACTCCAGAGTCTGATTCACAGCCACGCTGAGCACTGGCTGACTTTTCCTAGCATCTAGCAGCAGATTATTTAAACTGTATACTAACGTTTATAGGCTACTGTATAGTTTCTCTAATTGGTAAATCACATTTTCTAGTTGATTTAGAAAAAGACACGTCCACGTCCCCAAAACAAGACAAAACATTTGTGTGCACAGAAAGGTTTTTCAAAGAAAAAGAATATCTGATTCGTAAAACTAAACAAATTGCCTTGTATTTGTGTGTGGATTGAGGCACGCACTTGTGAGCCCTCAAAGGTTACACACAAATGATTGTACATATTTGTAAATCTTAGTTTATGCTTGTGGATCATATCGTAGGTTTTGCAACCCTTTTGAGGCAACTTTCCCTCCATAAGTCTATGCTGCAACAGTAACAGGAGACGGCTCCTCTGTTGAAGTGCTTTAGTTATAATAAGAGGCATTCAAACAAGTAGATATCTTAAATGTTTTTGTACATTCAAAGAGTAAGTAGAGTAATGTTTATTTATATACCACTTTAAGATACGAACGAGTCACAAATTGCTTTACAGAGGTAATAAAAATGTGGTCAAAATGGACACACCCGAATTACGTAAAGCAACACAAATCACAAAAAATTACTCAAATGCCTTTCTAAATACATTAATTCACAGCTATTTTTTAAAGGATGCCACAGTGTTGATGGGCCAAAGACAGAGGGGTAAGTTGTTCTGCAGTTTTAGTTTCAAAAGGTTTCGATCTCTGGACCTCAGGATTTGGTTTGAAGAATAGGTGTCGAGTAGACCGGAGACATATAAGTGGCATCCTCTCCTCCGAAGGCCATAAAAGAAAGAATGAAGATTTTGAACTGATATGTAAATCTAACAGTAAAGCCAGTGCAGACACTTTAATAATGGAGTGATATGAGAGAATTTATGAGTGGGATAAAAGCCTTACAGCAGCATTTTTGGCAGATTGGAGATGATTAATAGATGATTTAGACAGACAATACCATAGAGCACTGTAGTAATCTAAGTGGGAGGAGATGAAAGGATGAACAAGCATCACCATTTTTGAAAAAAGTAAAATAAAAATACACATGGCAAAAATAAACCGTACAATAACATTAGGGTGTTAGACTGACCATCTCACAGACATTCTGAGTTAATGTGTAAATTCACATTGTTGCACTTTAAAGTCTCTTAACTATTAATCCACTACATCAACTGCTTTGCAGCACAGCTGCTGAAGTCACATGTTACAGGCCTGAATGCATTTTCCTTTTAACGAATCCTTCTTTTATGAGGTTTGACCCTATTCAAACAACATCTGGGACTCGAGAGCAAAAGATTGAAAATACTCTGAATATATATTTTAGGTGTAACTGAAACCACTGATGAAGCATGTTTTTTTCATGATGACATATTATATTTGTTTCACAGGATCCAAAGACTCGAACCTATTTTTCATCTATTTATAACTAATGTGTTTCCAGTCATTGTTCTATAATTAGTCTTTATTTCCAGGAAAGCTTTCATTACAATTACTTGACATGTTTTTTTGTTTTTCGCAAAGAAAAGGAAACACATCTGCTTCCACCTCATGCAAATCTAAACCCGGGAAATAATCGCGCGCATGCGCACACGCACACGCACGCACTAACACATTCTCCAACCACACACACCCATCTTTTGCTCCATTGCGGTTTATTTCACACCTCAAACATTTAGTAAACAATTAAGCAAATACAAGTAATCTGCAATAAATTACATTTAGTAAGAAAATAAACTACTAACTCTTTTACGCTACGTGCACACCTACACGGGTATTTCTGAAAACGCAGCTGTTTCGTCCACATGTAAACGGCGTTTCAAATCACCAAAAACTGAGATTTTTTAAAACTCCGGTTTTGCGTTTATGTGTGGACGAGGAATACAGAATTCATCATGCAACGTCAAAGGTATGTGCCTTTTTTCACGTCAGGCTGTGCGCCACGTTATTGTTTACATGAGATGAATTGCAGAATAGCAGAGACAAAATACTGTTAATCTGACAATCTGCAGGTTTTACACGCTTACATACACACATGCAGCTACTGTTCCTTTATTTACAAAGGCAGAGGCGTCACGGTGTGATTACTTTACATGTAGTTGTTTTTTTCCGGTGTAATAATATTCAACATTGCTGTCAATACATTTTTCAATCCCTCTGCAAAATAGGTTTAAAAACATAAACAACTGTGGGATGCTGTTTGTCCGTGATTTGAACCGGGGGAACAAATTGTGGCCTGATGTCATTTGTATCCCGCTGTATCTTTACTGTATAAAGAGCTAAAATCTCCAAAATGTCAGGAGTAGTTAGTAATTACAACAAGTGTTTGTGAACTAAAAATCAAGAATGCGGGATACTGTTTGTCCGTGATTTGGAGAGCCCAGCGCTGCTCCCAACGAAGGGAAAACCAATTCTGCAGGGGAGACCTACCTCGGCACTTGTGCAGGTGAAGCCAAAGGGAAGATTTGCTTCATCATATTTTCTAGTCTTTGGCTTAGAATGAAGTTGGTTTGGAAACATATTCAGCGATGCTTCATCTCCTGATTTGCGTTTGTGGAGGCGCCCCATGCTAGCAGTGTCCAAGCATTGTTTTTTTTTTGTTTTGTTTTTTCCTTTTCATACTGCGCCTCCCTTGCAATGGCTCTGTGCCCTCCTTAGGGGGCGGGCCCCACACTTTGGGAAGGTCTGGTGTAGAGTATGGTGAGGAGGCTCTGAAGAAAGTTGAGCAAATGGAGGCTGATCTTGGAGGAACAGAGATCCTGGAGCCCCTCAAACATATTTACAGCCAACCCTGCATTACACACACACACACACACACACACACACACACACACACACACACACACACACACACTTTAATGATGTCATTCTTTAGTCCTTCCTTTTTTTCTCATTCATTACTCCAACTTGTAAGTTGACCATGGATCAAGCCCTGTATCAGTCTCATATAATCTGCTAATTATACATGAGTTGATCTGTTGAGTGGCTCCTACTGTTCCTCTCACTCTTGCTTTTTTTAACTTGTTAAAACACTTTACTGACAACATACATACATGAAAAAGTGTGTGTAAACTCTCCTCTCCAGCTGTTTGTCTTTACTGATGCAGAGGTTGGGAACACCAAAGAAGTGATCGATCTGGTGAAGAAGAACTCATGTCCTCTGTGTACTCAGCAAAAGCTGTTGTATTGCAGGTGTTTCTCTTTTGGGATTGGGGAAGGGGCCAGCTCTGCTCTCATCAATGGGATGGCCAAGGAAGGAGGAGGTCACGCTCAGTTCATCACAGGGACTGACAGGATGCAACCAAAAGTAAGACATAAACACAATTACAGGTCAAGTTAAACATTGCAGCAGCAGCAGATACATATTGGAGATCAGACCTGCAGTGAGTAAAATGTCTGTTCCAGCTGTTTGTGTATATTTGGAGAGTTTTTCATTATTTTTCAGGTGATGCAGTCGCTGTGATTTGCTCTGCAGCCAGCTGTGGTCGACATCTCAGTCACATGGGATTTACCAAAGGAAGTGTCTGTCACTGTCCTCTCTCCACCAATCACAACACTTTTCCAGGGTCAGAGGTCACTGATTTATGCCCAGCTCACTGGACAGGTAGGAGCAGCAGCCTCTCATGTTGTTGTTTAGGTATTTGATGACAGTAATTAACGTGACTTCTAACACTGTAATTCTGTGTCAGAGCTCAGAGTCAGCAGAGGGCTGTGTGACGCTGAAGTACAGCCTGGCAGGTCATCCCTCTGAGAACCAGCTGCACTTCAGTCTCAGACCTGCAGAGGACGCTGGGTAAAGCAGTTTAACACAAACAACACTTCTGTTTTGAATTGTGAGTTTCCACGTGTTGAATTTAAAACAGTATTTTCAGAAACGTAACTGTACTTACTGGAAAACAGTTAATAATACCCAAACCTAATGCTGTGTGTCTAGTTTTAAATATGTTTCACTTTTTCCTAATCATTATTTCTTGGATTAGGGATATCATAACATCTAATAGTATATCATTACTGATCACAAACATATTAGACATGACAGAGTAATCTCAGTCTGCAGTTTGTGTGAAATCAAGGAGACATTGTTTGAATTCAAGTCCAAACACTATTGTGCAATAATCTGACACTTTTACTCTAAAATACACTAAGAACAAACAGATTGACACACACAGGAACATCACCAACAATAACTAATTTGTGTCCTCAGAGCCTGCTTTTGTAAAGAATGACAGACTTGTCTGCACATTGCACACTGTCATAGTGTTTGTTTAGAGAAGAAAACAAAGTCTGTCTGACTTTTAGAGGCAAATCCATCAGCAGCAGAAAGAAATCGAGATCCTGTCAGGACTCCTTCAGCCTGATAACTGGGGTTAAGTAAAGACAGCATGTCTGTCTGGACTAAAGGTCACCATCCTCTGTCAGTATGTGCGATAGAAACAAAGTATAGCACGATAAATCTTGAAAATATAGTCACTGGCAATACTGCATAATTTTATTTTTTTTTAAAAAGCATTTTTAGAGTTTAGTAGGAAGAAACAGAGGTTTTACAGTGAGTTAAATGCACTGTTGTCTATGTTTACCAGATTCTCGTTAAAAATCTTTAGATTTCTATTTGGTTTCTTAACAATGTCTCCATGAAGCCCTGTAACACAAATCAATTAGTTAAAGTACAGTCATGTCTTAAAGACATCAAGGCCTGGATGACCTCGAATTTCCTGCTTCTAATTTCAGGCGAAAGCGAGTTTTTGTGCTCGACCCTAAAAATGTTAGAAACACAGAGTCCAGATACTTGACTCCCTCTGCATCCTTGTCTTTCCCCTCACCCCCAACCAGCAGATAGTTGCCCTCCCTGAACCTGGTTCTGCTGGAGGTTTCTTCTCTTTTAAACAGAGTCGTTCCCTCCCAATGTTGCCAAGTGCGTGCTCATAGGGAACATCTGGTTGTTGTGTTTTTCTTCTCTAATATTATAGGGTCTTTAGCTTAATATGCAAAGTGACTTAAAGCAACTACAGTTGTGAAGTAGTGGAATATAAATAAAATTCAAATTGGCTAATTGCAAATGATAAATGATCATTTATACAGTCTATCAAAGTGATTATGGGGGATTTCTGCTAAGCTGCAGCCTCTCTTCACTATAACTCCTGTTAAAACTATTTTAGGATCATGTTCTTTTACCAAAACAAATACCACAACATTGAAGTCTAGGGAGCCAGCTTCAGTGTTAACTTAAGCACAGCTCAGTAATTTCTTAAGCTGATGGGTAGTTTTTGTTTTTACTACCCAAGTTACTAGCTGCTTGTTAAACAGTAACTTCAAACTGTCAGTAAAACCAAGTCCAGCTTAGTTAACTCATGGATCATTCCATTTGTAATCAACACGGGTCTTCTGCTCAACCATCCATCATTTTCATAAAAAATGTTAAGATACAAAGTGTGGGCACATATGATGAGTGCTGTGAAATTTTAGGTTCAAATAATAAATACTACTCAAAATAAGTTCCTTTGAAAAATGCTCTGTCAACCCACTTTCAGGCATGTTATTTTTTCACGCACTGAAATCTGATGCCATCTCAAAAACCAAGAAAACTCCCTGAAGTTTTCAGACATCAAAATGAATGAGGCTCTATAATTTTGGAAAAATTATGCTCTTTCATTTTATTTTCAACCTGGACTAAGCAAAGTTGTACTACTAAAACAAAAATATCAGTAGATTTTTCTGTCCAACAAGAATATGTGCATATTTTTCATTTGCGAGACTTGAGGGACTCCATTTCAAATCATCAGAGCTGCGGTTGCAGGGTGGTTGGTGCCTGTTGTGGTGGTAACCACTGAACCATACCGCCTAAAGATTATGGCCACCCGTTTGGCGACTCAGGAGGGGAAAGAGGTGATCTACCTGCACTGTGCATAGTGAGGGTGGAGTGCTGCTGACTTCGAATGAGAACACTGTCGGGTGGTGGAAGGAATGCTTCAAGGACCTCCTTAATCCCACTGGCATGTCTTCCATGGAGGAAGCAACAAGGAGGTGGAAAAGTCAAAGCCTGAAAAGATGCACTGCTGTCAATTTAAATATTAACACAAAATGATGATGTGAGATAAAACAGATTTGATTCTATAATTTGAACAAAATAACATGATATAATTAAAAACACACCATAAAACAAATAAAATGAAGTCAAACTAAACGTAGGCCTGCCTCACAGCCTGAGAATAAACATCTGCATATCAGAAGCAAAAACACTGGTGGTAATCACACTCCTAACCTCCCACTGAGCTGCACCAGCGTCTGATATTATCCAGAAACCACACGGCAGCAGAAATTATTTTCCTCATCAGTTGTTGTAAAAACATGTCAGCACATTATTTTAGAACATTTATGACATCACAGTTTGGGATTTCATCAGGAAGAGCATCCAGTGTAATAATCTGCCAAATCAAGTCGAGTGTGTGGATGCTGGAAATGTTCTGCTGGGCTGCAGCGTGAAGAAAGAAGCTCTGGGACTCTGAGGGTTTTCTTAAAGTAGCTTCATCTTCAGAGTGAACAGAAGCAGGTCTGCTTACTCCACACTGCCTTTGATACAGAGCTGTTTTATATCATCAACCCCTTTTACATGTTTATTTGTCATGAATTATGTACCTAATATTGGTTTTACCATTGTGGAAAAAAAGTATGTCAAAATTGTCTGAATACTCCTAACACAGTAGAAGATTGGACCACTGCTGTGGCAGCTCATTCACAAAGTGTTTTAATTCCTTTTCTCTGCCACTAGATGGCGATTATGTTCATGTTTTTACTGATTTCACACAGAAACACCAAAACCAATCTAGAATCTCATCAATTCGAGAAAGACCACAACCAATACAGCCTTCGTTCGAACAAAATCATACAATTGATTGTCCCAAAAATCAGAACAGAATTGGGGAAAAAGGTTTTAAATACGCTGCCCCTGCTTCCTGGAATAATCTGCAGAAGGAACTCAAATTATTAGAATTGGTTACCTTGGGAGAGTTTAAGTCTGTCTTAAAGGAACGAGAGAACAGCTCTTTTACTCAGTGTGATTGTTTTTAATGTGTTATTGTATATTTTACACATGTTGGTATGGGATATTGTATTTGTTTTAAATGTTATGTGGTATGTGACTTTTGTTGCCATGATGCCAGGTCTCTCTTGGAAATGAGATTTTTAATCTCAATGAGATTTTTTTTTACCTGGATAAATAAAGGATTAATAAAAAAAGAGTGTCTTTCTCTCCATCTTCAAGCTGGCCAAACGTCATGACTTTATATCAGTAAATGGTTTTAACTAATTAAGAAAATGTTATGTGGAGTTTCCCTTATTTTTTCCAAAAAGTTAGATCATAAAGAGGTTTATAATTACTTAACACTCACTAACTTGCGCTGACATAAAATCTTATATCACTTTAAAGGTTTGTTTTAAAAAAAGAGAGGCAAAAATGATGTTTTCCTCATTATACTGATATTTGTCATTATACCATCCATAGATCATAAAAGTCAAGAGCATATTTACAAAAACAAACATATTCCTTTTCTGTCACTTTTTATGGTTTTAAACTAAAATAGCTGTAAAATAGTTTTGGTTGTCCAGTGATGTTTCTTCTGTCTCCTCTCCTCGTCCAATCCATAAAGTAGAGTCCAACTGCTCCCTGGACCCTCTGCAGTACCTCAACACTGATCAAACCCAGGCCACGGTAGGTAGAGTGCTGATGTGTCTGCTGTGTGTGGTTGTTACTTGTTACTGATGAATAAATATGAATGTGTTTGTGGTGTGCCGGTCAAGCTGGCTGCAGGACACAAGTTTGACAGAGATGTTGAACTGCTGATTTATTACAAAGACGCCCACCAGCCCACTGCTGTGGTGGAGGCAGGACAGGCCTCTGCTGAGCCGGGTGAGTGAAAAATAAGTGAAGTCATTAGTTTGCAAATAAAAATTCAAGATCCCAGTTCTTCAACCTGGAATTTAATTGTATTGGAATATATTAGAAACTGTAAACTTGACATTTTTCTGTCCTTTTCATGTCTCTGATGTGTTCAATGGCTTCATGTGGAGAGTTTGTGTTGGTAGTGAATCAATCTGAAAATATGAGTAATAATCGCACCAGCAGTGCCAGAGTATTCATAAAGTGGTGTTAGAGTTACAAAATATTTCCTCAAATCGTTCCTCTCACACAGTGGCCTCACCATCTTTCCCTCTTCCCTTCAGGACAGTCCTCTGCTCCTGTTGAAGAGTTTACCAATGGGCTGCTATTCAAACATTTTACAGTTTGGGGTCTCGTTGTGAACACATCTTCCCGTGAGTTGTATTCATGTGATCTCAGTGACTTAAAGTGATATCACTGTAAAACACCATGTTGCCTTTGGATGATTCTGCAAAACTCCAGGTTATGTTTGATTTACTTGCTAAAACAGATTACTGAAAGCATACTTGTATACCTGCCAAAGAGTTGAGCTTTTGCTTGTGTAGGTGAAAAAACTCTCCTCTCTTGCTGTTTGTCTTTACTGATGGAGAGGTGGGGAGCACCAAAGAAGTGATTGAGAATTCAGGTTCTCTGCGTACCAAACCTGTGTGTCTTAAAAACAGCTGTTGTATTGCAGGTGTTTCTCTTTTGGGATTGGGGAAGGGGCCAGCTCTGCTCTCATCAATGGGATGGCCAAGGAGGAGGTCACGCTCAGTTCATCACAGGGACTGACAGGATGCAACCAAAAGTAAGACAATGAGTCATAACAATTATCATGAAAAGGCAAGATGATATTAGTATTTGAACAGAAGACATAAATTCCAAAAACATAAATGTATATTTTTTCAGGGTTTTTCATTATTTTTCAGGTGATGCAGTCGCTGCAGTTTTCTCTGCAGCTGACTGTGGTTGACATCTCAGTCATATTGGATTTACCAAAGGAAGTGTCTGTCACTGTCCTCTCTCCACTAATCACAACACTTTTCCAGGGTCAGAGGTCACTGATTTATGCCCAGCTCACCAGGACAGGTAGGAGCAGCCTCTCATGTTGTTGGCAAACTAGATCAATCTGCTGGAACATCTGATTTTAGGACAATCACTTGCTTTTCCAAAGGACACTGACAACCAGACGTTAGATGCCACAGCCCTGGCCCACGGTATCCCCCCCCCCCCATGCATGCGGTGGGCCTTCTGTAGAAAGAGAGCAGCTTAATGAAGGTGACAAGGTGAAAATAGGGTGATTGATGTGCCGGTGCTGTGAGGGCATGTATAACACCACCTGCCCAAGTGTTGAATATAAGGAGGCTTTGAAGAATCTACAATAATTGTGTGTTGTTTGTACATGAATCACAATGTGTTACTTCAGAGGAGTGATGTTTTCAGGGGTTTTTTTTCTGCGCTGCAGAAAATTGAAAAACTACTGTGAACTTGGTGGATCTGTCCAGATCTTTGACTGGAAACTATTTCTATGAATGAGTGGTTCAAAAATGTGTAAGTGAAAAGCTGCCATATTTCAGGTCCCAAAGTCAAGCGAACACTGAGGGATCACTGAGAGCTAAAAACGGTCTAACTTCTTTCATCTTTAATAAAATGATCAGCGTTGCTGTTTTACCGGGTTTAACAATTAAGTTTAACATCCAGGCATCCAAGAAAACAGAGTTTATTCAATTTAACTGAGTTAGAGGTTTGCAGTAAGTTAGCTCGCTAGTTTCCACCTAAACATGATCATCATAAGCAGTGTTACCAATTCATACACTGGTTTATCATCTAGACTTTTTGTCTCATGCAGCACCATGATCAGGTCCAGTTTTTATTTCATCTTTGATTTTTCAGCTGCTGTGCCTGAGCAGCCTCCCAGAGACCCTTTGTTGCAGTTAGTCTTCCTCCAGAAGCCATCTGGCTGCTTGATCCAGGTCTGGCTGCTGCACCGGGAAAGAGCAGTGAGGAGGTGGATTGATAAATGAAATTCATAACAAAAATTCATAATGGACTTTTTCCATTTAGGAATAATAAAAATCAGCTTTCTTTTTAATTGCTATTAACTGACAGTCAGATAACCAGCTTTTAAAAACATATTCATAAACACTTTGCAATCAACAAAATTTACACAGAGGTTATAGATGAAATAAAAAGTATCACGTGTTTTCGTGTTTATAACTCTGTTATTGTACATATTCTGTGTTATACATCATAATCATTCCAGTCTCTCTCTTTTTTTTTTTTACTGTTTTAATCTTTATAAAACTCTTATTTATTTATTTATTTTTGTGATTTCTGCTGCCCTATTGGTCTGGTCTCTCTTGAAAATCTGAAAAAGTGATATTCATAATAAAAGGATTTAAAAGTTTACTGCCAAAAATTATTAAACTTCATAACAGAAATGTGCTAACTGGGTTGAAATAGATTGAAACTGTTATGAGATTGCTTCAGGGAGCAGACATGACACCGTCTTTTAGGTTTCGCCATCACTTTGTATTATGCGCACAACACCACCCTCCTCTGGCTTCCACGTGAACTGCACCTTAAACATCAACTGTTTACAAATGTCATGACACAAACAAACGTTTCAATACCGTAAATCACTTTTTGGACTGCGATCACTTTTTGGCACAATATCGGCTCTGATAACATTTAAAGCGCATTGAAAAACTATTCTTTAATGCTAAAAATCCATTATCAATTGTAATTATTTATTTATTAATTTAAATTTCAGATATCGATCTTCATTTTTGTAAACTGGTGAATTAATGATTTTTTTAAAGAATTAAAACGACAAAGTTTGGCAACATATTTTTTATAAAGGATGAATAAAACAGTAAAATAAAATGAGAAATATATATATTTTTGAAAAAGCTATGATAATTAGACGAACTTTATTTTAAATAAATAAAATTGATTTTCGGTGGCACTGGGAGTCATGGTGATGATGACGTGTTTGAGTGCAGGTATAAAAGCAGGAGGCAAAATTGGAATTCGGGTTTCACGTTTGAGCGCAAACAGGAGCTTTTTCCCACTAGTGCTGTGAAAACTCGGATTTTTCAAACTACAGCCAACGTTTGAAAATCTTCAAGAAGGATTTGCAAAATGACTTCTACAAACTTCAGTCGCGAGATGCACCTGTTCTCCCTTTTCATTGACGAGGTGTTAGATCAACGCTATGGTGAGTACAGCAGGCTAATATGTCAGAGTGCTAGCAAACAAATACAACTTAGATTTTTGTCTTTTATTGTTTGGAAGTAGGACTTCATGAGTGTTAACGTTTAGGATGAGATGTTTCATACTTGAGTAACATCAATTTTAACATGTGCCAGTACACTATAAAGATGGCGCCATGTTTTTTTTTAAATCGCTGGAAAAAAAAAACAATTGAATGCACGCGCCCTGGAAACGACGTAAGGCATTGGAGGACGCTGACGTCAGCGCGCGGCCGTTTTTGCATGTAGAGGGTTTGAGTTGACATGTTTGGGCTGCTGGCGCTGAGTTATACGTGAAAGTTTCATAGATTGTGAATTTTATAAAGCTGGAGAATGGAGTTTTAAAAGTTCACAGAGTCGCTGGATGAGTTTGAGATTGAAACAGTGTGTGCCTGCAATAAGGAGGTGGGAGGTTTCTCACCTAAATGTAGCTGCTTTATTCTCAAAATATCGATGCTCAACTAATATGAAGATATTACTCCTTAATGTGAATGCGTATTAAAACCTCAGTGAAAGTCCATGCAGCCTTACACCGCATGAAAACCTTTACCAAAAAAGGTGAAGGCTTTCATAAACAATGAGTTCTGCTGGGAGCTTCTTACTGTTTGTGTGTGGAAGAGCTTATGATGATGTAAAGCCATGTCTGGACAATTTAAATTCAGGCTTTAGTTTGTGTGATCACATGATTAACGTACACGCATGCTTTGCTTTCTCGTAGCTGAGCTGGTGAGTCCAATCACTGCTCCTCAGATGGTCGTCATTAACTTGAGGAACCGTGAACTGAGCAGCAGCCAACTGGACTCCATGTCCCACCTGGTCCTCACTCTTTACCATAACCTGGTGACGGGGTCCAAGGACTTTCCTTACATACCTTTTAAAGGATTGTTCCATCGGGACCAGGTGACGACACCATTTGTCCATGTGAGGCAGAGCCAGAGAGAGAACACCACTCCTTCTCCTCCTACGGACTCACCAGCTGGCATGATGCTGCCGCCTGCGGGCTCCAGCTCTCATCCACGCTTCCTGACTCCAGTTCTTCCAGAGAAAGCGGATCTTGCTGTGCTGAAGGCAGATCGGAGGAACCGTGTCGGCACCTTGACTGTCGACGGCCTCCTCGTCACCAGAGTCATCTCCACTGTTTACCGAACAGAGGACACTGAGATGACGAACCGCTGGAGAATAACAGACTACAGCGCGGACGGCAGAGTTCTCACTTCGGTGCTCTGCCGTTTTCTAAATATGTCGGCAAAGCGTGCTAAGAGGAAGGCTCCGGAGGAAGAGAGCAGCATCCGGAGCCCGAGTCCAGCAAGGAAGCGCTTGAGATTATAATATACAGTGAAGCATGTCGAACGTCAGCAAGCCTGAACAAAGTGGTAAGTAGTAAATAGTGCTTAAGGTTGTTTCTAAAATAATGTCCTAAAATATTTGAAAATCGTCGAGGTTTTAACTTTTATTCTTTCTTTTCTGCCTCTTGTTTCTAAAAGTCAGGAAAAAGAGTCACGCTGCGAAGAAACTCCACACAGAAGATTTTCCCTCAGTAAAATGGTAAATATATTCATCTTGTTATGACGTTTGCTCACAATAACCAGGAGTGTTCCTGTGTTTCTGAAGTGATTTACTCTCATTTGGTGTTATTTCATCCAAAGACAACTGAGGGTCTTCAGAGCAGCGTGAACGGCCGTCACCTGAGAGCAAGACAGTCCTGGCGCCTTTGTGGTTCCCTCCAGGTACTCCAGCTTCATCCCACAGTCCAGAGAGATGCAGTTAGGTTGAATGTGAGTGTGAATAGTTGTCTGTTTCTCTGTGTTAGACTGACCTGTCCAGGTTGTACTCCTGCCTCTGGCCCCATAACAGCTGGGATGGCTCCAATCTTGAATTGGATAAGCTGAAGAAATGGATGGAAGGATGATCCAAAGAGAAACATTAAAGGCCCTCTCACAAAAAAAAGATAAGAACTCATTTTACACATTTAAAGTACAAAGTACACATATATTTACCATTTTACTGAGGGAACATCTTCTGTGTGGAGTTTCTTCTCATCTTGGCTCTTTTTCCTGACATTTAGAAACAAGAGGCAGAAAAGAAAGAATAAAAGTTAAAACCTCAAAGATTTTTTAATGTTTGGGATATTTTAGAAACAACCGTAAACACTATTTACTACTTACCACTTTGTTCATTCTTGCTGACGTTCACTCTCCTCATCTTCTCTCTAAAGGAAGATGCAAACGCTCTCATTGTGAAAGATAAGTATACATCCATCTAACCTGCGACTCTGTCACAACTCTGATCAGCAATTCTTTCAGGTTTGTCTGTTTTGATGATGCTATTAATTGTTATTATCCTTTATCCAGGTAACTTTCAGAGAGGAGCGGAGGGAGGAGCGAAGCCAGCGTGCTCTGTAAACTCTCATTAAAAAAAAGATAAGTACATATTGATTTTATATTATTATGACAGCTCCTCCTCAGTGAACACTTCCTCTAGTTGCTGAAATCATTTACTAATTTTTTTCTTCCCATTTGTCTTTTGTTTTTCAGAGAAAACAGAGAGGAGACAAGGTGACATTAAGACCTAAGACAGGACGGATTGAACCCTTTCTCGTAAAAAGATAAGTATTCACTCTGCTTTTAATCAGAATATTGATAAATATCTAAAATTCTGCTCACCTGGTTGATAAAGTTACTAAAACGATTCCCTCTTTACTGTCATTTGTCCTTTAGAGAGAAGATGAGGAGAGTGAACGTCAGCAAGAATGAACAAAGTGGTAAGTAGTAAATAGTGTTTACGGTTGTTTCTAAAATATCCCAAACATTAAAAAATCGTTGAGGTTTTAACTTTTATTCTTTCTTTTCTGCCTCTTGTTTCTAAATGTCAGGAAAAAGAGCCAAGATGAGAAGAAACTCCACACAGAAGATGTTCCCTCAGTAAAATGGTAAATATATTCATCTTGTTATGACGTTTGCTCACAATAACCAGGAGTGTTCCCGTTGTTCTGAAGTGATTCACTCTCATTTGGTGTTATTTGGTGTTTGTCTTTGAAAGGAGAAGAGCAGCAACGACACTGGGAGACAAACAACAGGATGATCCAAAGACAACTGAGGGTCTTCAGAGCAGCGTGAACGGCCGTCACCTGAGAGCAAGACAGTCCTGGCGCCTTTGTGGTTCCCTCCAGGTACTCCAGCTTCATCCCACAGTCCAGAGAGATGCAGTTAGGTTGAATGTGAGTGTGAATAGTTGTCTGTTTCTCTGTGTTAGACTGACCTGTCCAGGTTGTACTCCTGCCTCTGGCCCCATAACAGCTGGGATGGCTCCAATCTTGAATTGGATAAGCTGAAGAAATGGATGGAAGGATGATCCAAAGAGAAACATCAAAGGCCCTCTCACCAGATTTCATTTATTAAATTTGTCTTTACTGAACGATTTCTGGTGTGTATTTGCATTGATACTCAGACAACAGCTCCTCTTTCTGTTTGTGCTGGAAGATTCAGGCAAACACATATTACATATATAGATTGTTATGATATGACTCAGTTTCACATTTAGTGCTATATGAGAATGATAAGGTCCAGTTTAATAGTATTGCTAGTGTCTAATGAAATGAACACGTGATTTTCTTTTTTTTCTTTTCTTGCCTGTCCCGTTTGGCTCTTTTGCCATCAGAATTATTGTCTAAAGGCAAAGAAAGATGCCCAACGGATTTACTTTACCAAATTGACCATCCCAGCCTTGCCGTAATGGTCCATTTGATTCACCTTTTATTGTTTATTTTATTTTCACTTGCTGAATACGGGACAGACTTGACTGGGGGAAAGAAGGGGAGAAAGAAAGAGAAACAGCTGAGAAGAGGGACAGGGGAGAAGGGCAAAAAACAAAACCCAACAGAATGGGCAGGAAAAAAAATGCATCTATCGATCACCTGGATCACCTGTTGAGAAAGACAAAAGAAAACAAGCAGAAGAGAACAAGAGTAATAGAATAAACAACATCACAATGATATATGGGAATATGACAGTAAATACTAAATATTAAACATTATTGTGCAGCACGTAAGATCAGCAGAACACAGTGTGCTTTGAGGTAGGAGCCAAAAAGGGTGTAGTTTGTGGGTGTGATCACCCGTGTGTACACCTGTGAGCATGGACGCGCTTGTTTTTTTAAAAAGTTCCTTGATGTAATGATCTGCTAGAGGGTGTGGGGGGGCCACAGCCCCGTCCTTCAGGGCATGAAGCAGGTATGGAGGAGATCAAAACTCCAGACATCCAGAGGCCCCGATAAGCGGCCGCCAAGGAGTGAGCCGGTGTGTACCTGGACGCCCATCCCCAGACACAAAGAACCACCAACGCACTGATGTCTGAGGGAGTCCGCCACTGGCAGGGGAAGTGGTGGTGGGGGGAGATAGGCCTCCAAACCTTGGAGGGCCTGAGATGTCCCCAGAGAGGTGGCGCCTGACACCCAACCTGACATATAGACACAGACATACAGGCACACACAGACACAAACATCCATTCCCACCCTCATGCTCTCATATGCACTTACTCCACACTCAACCAACGTGGAGACAGACATAAAGAGACGCTGTACACACGATCACACTCCCCAAGCGTACTCTACAAACCGGGTCTAGGTACCCTTGCCCCTGAAGGGGGGAACTGCACCCAGACCCAGGTGGTGTTACCCTTTTCCCTGCGGTGGGGAGAGGCAGACCGCCCCGACTCCGCAGCAGCAGGGAGGCCCCACACTCCAGACCGCAGTCGGACGGCCAACTCCTCCTCCTAGCCCCCCCGCTCCAGCAGGCCGCAGAGAACGGGGGTGAGAGAAGACTCCAAACCTCCCTCCACCCGCTCATTGTAGTGTTGATGCATGTGTGTTCTAAGGTGCATTTAAAACCCAGGAGGGCATGGAGCTACCTGCCAGAGAGCAGCAGGTAAGCGCATAGTCCCTCCTGCTAGCCCTCAATGTCTACGCTTACGGCCACACCACCCTGAACACGCCCGATCTCGTCTGATCTCGGAAATCGTGATTTTCAGATCCAGCAAAGTGAATATTTTTCACTGTGGATAAATTGCATGGAAACGTTTAATGAGTCATCAGCTATTTCACTACAAAGATGATGTGATTAATGTGTTTGATGTGGAGCTCTTATGTAATGATTACATTTTTAAGATGTAATTTTCAAGTGAAAAACATAATATTTATCTGTTGCATAGTTTACAGTGCGGTGTTTTATGCACTGGGTTATCATGTAGAGTTCTGTTTGTCATCTAGCACCATAATCGGGTTTTGTTTTTATTGCATCTTAGATTTTCCAGCTGCTGTGCCTGAGCAGCCACCCAGAGACCCTTTGCTGCAGTTAGTCTCCCTGCAGGAGGCGTCTGGCTGCTGGCTGCTTGATTCAGCTCTGGCTGCTGCACTGGGACAGACCAACGAGGAGGTGGAAAAGTCAAAGCCTGAAAAGATGCACTGCTGTCAATTTAAATATTAACACAAAATGATGATGTGAGATAAAACAGATTTGATTCTATAATTTGAACAAAAACACATGATATAATTAAAAACACACCATAAAACAAATAAAATGAAGTCAAACTAAACGTAGGCCTGCCTCACAGCCTGAGAATAAACATCTGCATATCAGAAGCAAAAACACTGGTGGTAATCACACTCCTAACCTCCCACTGAGCTGCACCAGCGTCTGATATTATCCAGAAACCACACGGCAGCAGAAATTATTTTCCTCATCAGTTGTTGTAAAAACATGTCAGCACATTATTTTAGAGCATTTATGACATCACAGTTTGGGATTTCATCAGGAAGAGCATCCAGTGTAATAATCTGCCAAATCAAATATGCAGAGCTGCCCACCTTGGTGACCCCGTGTGACAAAGAAGTACACAAACATATGTAATATTACTGGTTGTAGAAAGTAAAATGTGTGTTCTGTCTGGTTTATTTGATTGATTTTGATTTGGGGAATTAGACCAGCAGTGAAGTGTGGGCCACCATTCTGGCTCTGATCTGGCTTCATGGTTTCAAGATGGATGCAAAGGACGAGTGGGAGCTTCTGGCTATGAAGGCTGCCTCGTGGCTCTGTGCTCACAATGGTACTAGCAATGATTGTAACAGATAAAATAACAGCTTTAAAAAACTGTTTCATTCTACAGCTTTCCTCCCACAATCATTATTTTAATATCTGTTTTGTGTTTTTATCACCGTGTGTGTCAGAGTGTGTGGATGCTGGAAATGTCCTGCTGGGCTGCAGCGTGAAGAAAGAAGCTCTGGGACTCTGAGGGTTTTCTTAAAGTAGCTTCATCTTCAGAGTGAACAGAAGCAGGTCTGCTTACTCCACACTGCCTTTGATACAGAGCTGTTTTATATCATCAACCCCTTTTACATGTTTATTTGTCATGAATTATGTACCTAATATTGGTTTTACCATTGTGGAAAAAAAGTATGTCAAAATTGTCTGAATACTCCTAACACAGTAGAAGATTGGACCACTGCTGTGGCAGCTCATTCACAAAGTGTTTTAATTCCTTTTCTCTGCCACTAGATGGCGATTATGTTCATGTTTTTACTGATTTCACACAGAAACACCAAAACCAATCTAGAATCTCATCAATTCGAGAAAGACCACAACCAATACAGCCTTCGTTCGAACAAAATCATACAATTGATTGTCCCAAAAATCAGAACAGAATTGGGGAAAAAGGTTTTAAATACGCTGCCCCTGCTTCCTGGAATAATCTGCAGAAGGAACTCAAATTATTAGAATTGGTTACCTTGGGAGAGTTTAAGTCTGTCTTAAAGGAACGAGAGAACAGCTCTTTTACTCAGTGTGATTGTTTTTAATGTGTTATTGTATATTTTACACATGTTGGTATGGGATATTGTATTTGTTTTAAATGTTATGTGGTATGTGACTTTTGTTGCCATGATGCCAGGTCTCTCTTGGAAATGAGATTTTTAATCGCAATGAGATTTTTTTTACCTGGATAAATAAAGGATTAATAAAAAAAGAGTGTCCGTCTTTCTCTCCATCTTCAAGCTGGCCAAATGTCATGACTTTATATCAGTAAATAGTTTTAACTAATTAAGAAAATGTTATGTGGAGTTTCCCTTATTTTTTCCAAAAAGTTAGATCATAAAGAGGTTTATAATTACTTAACACTCACTAACTTGCGCTGACATAAAATCTTATATCACTTTAAAGGTTTGTTTAAAAAAAAGAGAGGCAAAAATGATGTTTTCCTCATTATACTGATATTTGTCATTATACCATCCATAGATCATAAAAGTCAAGAGCATATTTACAAAAACAAACATATTCCTTTTCTGTCACTTTTTATGGTTTTAAACTAAAATAGCTGTAAAATAGTTTTGGTTGTCCAGTGATGTTTCTTCTGTCTCCTCTCCTCGTCCAATCCATAAAGTAGAGTCCAACTGCTCCCTGGACCCTCTGCAGTACCTCAACACTGATCAAACCCAGGCCACGGTAGGTAGAGTGCTGATGTGTCTGCTGTGTGTGGTTGTTACTTGTTACTGATGAATAAATATGAATGTGTTTGTGGTGTGCAGGTCAAGCTGGCTGCAGGACACAAGTTTGACAGAGATGTTGAACTGCTGATTTATTACAAAGACGCCCACCAGCCCACTGCTGTGGTGGAGGCAGGACAGGCCTCTGCTGAGCCGGGTGAGTGAAAAATAAGTGAAGTCATTAGTTTGCAAATAAAAATTCAAGATCCCAGTTCTTCAACCTGGAATTTAATTGTATTGGAATATATTAGAAACTGTAAACTTGACATTTTTCTGTCCTTTTCATGTCTCTGATGTGTTCAATGGCTTCATGTGGAGAGTTTGTGTTGGTAGTGAATCAATCTGAAAATATGAGTAATACTCGCACCAGCAGTGCCAGAGTATTCATAAAGTGGTGTTAGAGTTACAAAATATTTCCTCAAATCGTTCCTCTCACACAGTGGCCTCACCATCTTTCCCTCTTCCCTTCAGGACAGTCCTCTGCTCCTGTTGAAGAGTTTACCAATGGGCTGCTATTCAAACATTTTACAGTTTGGGGTCTCGTTGTGAACACATCTTCCCGTGAGTTGTATTCATGTGATCTCAGTGACTTAAAGTGATATCACTGTAAAACACCATGTTGCCTTTGGATGATTCTGCAAAACTCCAGGTTATGTTTGATTTACTTGCTAAAACAGATTACTGAAAGCATACTTGTATACCTGCCAAAGAGTTGAGCTTTTGCTTGTGTAGATGAAAAAACTCCTCTCTTGCTGTTTGTCTTTACTGATGGAGAGGTGGGGAACACCAAAGAAGTGATTGAGAATTCAGGTTCTCTGCGTACCAAACCTGTGTGTCTTAAAAACAGCTGTTGTATTGCAGGTGTTTCTCTTTTGGGATTGGGGAAGGGGCCAGCTCTGCTCTCATCAATGGGATGGCCAAGGAGGAGGTCACGCTCAGTTCATCACAGGGACTGACAGGATGCAACCAAAAGTAAGACAATGAGTCATAACAATTATCATGAAAAGGCAAGATGATATTAGTATTTGAACAGAAGACATAAATTCCAAAAACATAAATGTATATTTTTTCAGGGTTTTTCATTATTTTTCAGGTGATGCAGTCGCTGCAGTTTGCTCTGCAGCTGACTGTGGTCGACATCTCAGTCATATTGGATTTACCAAAGGAAGTGTCTGTCACTGTCCTCTCTCCACTAATCACAACACTTTTCCAGGGTCAGAGGTCACTGATTTATGCCCAGCTCACCAGGACAGGTAGGAGCAGCCTCTCATGTTGTTGGCAAACTAGATCAATCTGCTGGAACATCTGATTTTAGGACAATCACTTGCTTTTCCAAAGGACACTGACAACCAGACGTTAGATGCCACAGCCCTGGCCCACGGTATCCCCCCCCCCCCCCCCATGCATGCGGTGGGCCTTCTGTAGAAAGAGAGCAGCTTAATGAAGGTGACAAGGTGAAAATAGGGTGATTGATGTGCCGGTGCTGTGAGGGCATGTATAACACCACCTGCCCAAGTGTTGAATATAAGGAGGCTTTGAAGAATCTACAATAATTGTGTGTTGTTTGTACATGAATCACAATGTGTTACTTCAGAGGAGTGATGTTTTCAGGGTTTTTTTTTCTGCGCTGCAGAAAATTGAAAAACTACTGTGAACTTGGTGGATCTGTCCAGATCTTTGACTGGAAACTATTTCTATGAATGAGTGGTTCAAAAATGTGTAAGTGAAAAGCTGCCATATTTCAGGTCCCAAAGTCAAACGAACACTGAGGGATCACTGAGAGCTAAAAACGGTCTAACTTCTTTCATCTTTAATAAAATGATCAGCGTTGCTGTTTTACCGGGTTTAACAATTAAGTTTAACATCCAGGCATCCAAGAAAACAGAGTTTATTCAATTTAACTGAGTTAGAGGTTTGCAGTAAGTTAGCTCGCTAGTTTCCATCTAAACATGATCATCATAAGCAGTGTTACCAATTCATACACTGGTTTATCATCTAGACTTTTTGTCTCATGCAGCACCATGATCAGGTCCAGTTTTTATTTCATCTTTGATTTTTCAGCTGCTGTGCCTGAGCAGCCTCCCAGAGACCCTTTGTTGCAGTTAGTCTTCCTCCAGAAGCCATCTGGCTGCTTGATCCAGCTCTGGCTGCTGCACCGGGAAAGAGCAGTGAGGAGGTGGATTGATAAATGAAATTCATAACAAAAATTCATAATGGACTTTTTCCATTTAGGAATAATAAAAATCAGCTTTCTTTTTAATTGCTATTAACTGACAGTCAGATAACCAGCTTTTAAAAACATATTCATAAACACTTTGCAATCAACAAAATTTACACAGAGGTTATAGATGAAATAAAAAGTATCACGTGTTTTCGTGTTTATAACTCTGTTATTGTACATATTCTGTGTTATACATCATAATCATTCCAGTCTCTCTCTTTTTTTTTTTACTGTTTTAATCTTTATAAAACTCTTATTTATTTATTTATTTTTATGATTTCTGCTGCCCTATTGGTCTGGTCTCTCTTGAAAATCTGAAAACGTGATATTCATAATAAAAGGATTTAAAAGTTTACTGCCAAAAATTATTAAACTTCATAACAGAAATATGCTAACTGGGTTGAAATAGATTGAAACTGTTATGAGATTGCTTCAGGGAGCAGACATGACACCGTCTTTTAGGTTTCGCCATCACTTTGTATTATGCGCACAACACCACCCTCCTCTGGCTTCCACGTGAACTGCACCTTAAACATCAACTGTTTACAAATGTCATGACACAAACAAACGTTTCAATACCGTAAATCACTTTTTGGACTGCGATCACTTTTTGGCACAATATCGGCTCTGATAACATTTAAAGCGCATTGAAAAACTATTCTTTAATGCTAAAAATCCATTATCAATTGTAATTATTTATTTATTAATTTAAATTTCAGATATCGATCTTCATTTTTGTAAACTGGTGAATTAATGATTTTTTTAAAGAATTAAAACGACAAAGTTTGGCAACATATTTTTTATAAAGGATGAATAAAAGAGTAAAATAAAATGAGAAATATATATATTTTTGAAAACGCTATGATAATTAGACGAACTTTATTTTAAATAAATAAAATTGATTTTCGGTGGCACTGGGAGTCATGGTGATGATGACGTGTTTGAGTGCAGGTATAAAAGCAGGAGGCAAAATTGGAATTCGGGTTTCACGTTTGAGCGCAAACAGGAGCTTTTTCCCACTAGTGCTGTGAAAACTCGGATTTTTCAAACTACAGCCAACGTTTGAAAATCTTCAAGAAGGATTTGCAAAATGACTTCTACAAACTTCAGTCGCGAGATGCACCTGTTCTCCCTTTTCATTGACGAGGTGTTAGATCAACGCTATGGTGAGTACAGCAGGCTAATATGTCAGAGTGCTAGCAAACAAATACAACTTAGATTTTTGTCTTTTATTGTTTGGAAGTAGGACTTCATGAGTGTTAACGTTTAGGATGAGATGTTTCATACTTGAGTAACATCAATTTTAACATGTGCCAGTACACTATAAAGATGGCGCCATGTTTTTTTTTAAATCGCTGGAAAAAAAAACAATTGAATGCACGCGCCCTGGAAACGACGTAAGGCATTGGAGGACGCTGACGTCAGCGCGCGGCCGTTTTTGCATGTAGAGGGTTTGAGTTGACATGTTTGGGCTGCTGGCGCTGAGTTATACGTGAAAGTTTCATAAATTGTGAATTTTATAAAGCTGGAGAATGGAGTTTTAAAAGTTCACAGAGTCGCTGGATGAGTTTGAGATTGAAATAGTGTGTGCCTGCAATAAGGAGGTGGGAGGTTTCTCACCTAAATGTAGCTGCTTTATTCTCAAAATATCGATGCTCAACTAATATGAAGATATTACTCCTTAATGTGAATGCGTATTAAAACCTCAGTGAAAGTCCATGCAGCCTTACACTGCATGAAAACTTTTACCAAAAAAGGTGAAGGCTTTCATAAACAATGAGTTCTGCTGGGAGCTTCTTACTGTTTGTGTGTGGAAGAGCTTATGATGATGTAAAGCCATGTCTGGACAATTTAAATTCAGGCTTTAGTTTGTGTGATCACATGATTAACGTACACGCATGCTTTGCTTTCTCGTAGCTGAGCTGGTGAGTCCAATCACTGCTCCTCAGATGGTCGTCATTAACTTGAGGAACCGTGAACTGAGCAGCAGCCAACTGGACTCCATGTCCCACCTGGTCCTCACTCTTTACCATAACCTGGTGACGGGGTCCAAGGACTTTCCTTACATACCTTTTAAAGGATTGTTCCACCGGGACCAGGTGACGACACCATTTGTCCATGTGAGGCAGAGCCAGAGAGAGAACACCACTCCTTCTCCTCCTACGGACTCACCAGCTGGCATGATGCTGCCGCCTGCGGGCTCCAGCTCTCATCCACGCTTCCTGACTCCAGTTCTTCCAGAGAAAGCGGATCTTGCTGTGCTGAAGGCAGATCGGAGGAACCGTGTCGGCACCTTGACTGTCGACGGCCTCCTCGTCACCAGAGTCATCTCCACTGTTTACCGAACAGAGGACACTGAGATGACGAACCGCTGGAGAATAACAGACTACAGCGCGGACGGCAGAGTTCTCACTTCGGTGCTCTGCCGTTTTCTAAATATGTCGGCAAAGCGTGCTAAGAGGAAGGCTCCGGAGGAAGAGAGCAGCATCCGGAGCCCGAGTCCAGCAAGGAAGCGCTTGAGATTATAATATACAGTGAAGCATGTCGAACGTCAGCAAGCCTGAACAAAGTGGTAAGTAGTAAATAGTGCTTAAGGTTGTTTCTAAAATAATGTCCTAAAATATTTGAAAATCGTCGAGGTTTTAACTTTTATTCTTTCTTTTCTGCCTCTTGTTTCTAAAAGTCAGGAAAAAGAGTCACGCTGCGAAGAAACTCCACACAGAAGATTTTCCCTCAGTAAAATGGTAAATATATTCATCTTGTTATGACGTTTGCTCACAATAACCAGGAGTGTTCCTGTGTTTCTGAAGTGATTTACTCTCATTTGGTGTTATTTCATCCAAAGACAACTGAGGGTCTTCAGAGCAGCGTGAACGGCCGTCACCTGAGAGCAAGACAGTCCTGGCGCCTTTGTGGTTCCCTCCAGGTACTCCAGCTTCATCCCACAGTCCAGAGAGATGCAGTTAGGTTGAATGTGAGTGTGAATAGTTGTCTGTTTCTCTGTGTTAGACTGACCTGTCCAGGTTGTACTCCTGCCTCTGGCCCCATAACAGCTGGGATGGCTCCAATCTTGAATTGGATAAGCTGAAGAAATGGATGGAAGGATGATCCAAAGAGAAACATTAAAGGCCCTCTCACAAAAAAAAGATAAGAACTCATTTTACACATTTAAAGTACAAAGAACACATATATTTACCATTTTACTGAGGGAACATCTTCTGTGTGGAGTTTCTTCTCATCTTGGCTCTTTTTCCTGACATTTAGAAACAAGAGGCAGAAAAGAAAGAATAAAAGTTAAAACCTCAAAGATTTTTTAATGTTTGGGATATTTTAGAAACAACCGTAAACACTATTTACTACTTACCACTTTGTTCATTCTTGCTGACGTTCACTCTCCTCATCTTCTCTCTAAAGGAAGATGCAAACGCTCTCATTGTGAAAGATAAGTATACATCCATCTAACCTGCGACTCTGTCACAACTCTGATCAGCAATTCTTTCAGGTTTGTCTGTTTTGATGATGCTATTAATTGTTATTATCCTTTATCCAGGTAACTTTCAGAGAGGAGCGGAGGGAGGAGCGAAGCCAGCGTGCTCTGTAAACTCTCATTAAAAAAAAGATAAGTACATATTGATTTTATATTATTATGACAGCTCCTCCTCAGTGAACACTTCCTCTAGTTGCTGAAATCATTTACTAATTTTTTTCTTCCCATTTGTCTTTTGTTTTTCAGAGAAAACAGAGAGGAGACAAGGTGACATTAAGACCTAAGACAGGACGGATTGAACCCTTTCTCGTAAAAAGATAAGTATTCACTCTGCTTTTAATCAGAATATTGATAAATATCTAAAATTCTGCTCACCTGGTTGATAAAGTTACTAAAACGATTCCCTCTTTACTGTCATTTGTCCTTTAGAGAGAAGATGAGGAGAGTGAACGTCAGCAAGAATGAACAAAGTGGTAAGTAGTAAATAGTGTTTACGGTTGTTTCTAAAATATCCCAAACATTAAAAAATCGTTGAGGTTTTAACTTTTATTCTTTCTTTTCTGCCTCTTGTTTCTAAATGTCAGGAAAAAGAGCCAAGATGAGAAGAAACTCCACACAGAAGATGTTCCCTCAGTAAAATGGTAAATATATTCATCTTGTTATGACGTTTGCTCACAATAACCAAGAGTGTTCCCGTTGTTCTGAAGTGATTCACTCTCATTTGGTGTTATTTGGTGTTTGTCTTTGAAAGGAGAGGAGCAGCAACGACACTGGGAGACAAACAACAGGATGATCCAAAGACAACTGAGGGTCTTCAGAGCAGCGTGAACGGCCGTCACCTGAGAGAAGACAGTCCTGGCGCCTTTGTGGTTCCCTCCAGGTACTCCAGCTTCATCCCACAGTCCAGAGAGATGCAGTTAGGTTGAATGTGAGTGTGAATAGTTGTCTGTTTCTCTGTGTTAGACTGACCTGTCCAGGTTGTACTCCTGCCTCTGGCCCCATAACAGCTGGGATGGCTCCAATCTTGAATTGGATAAGCTGAAGAAATGGATGGAAGGATGATCCAAAGAGAAACATCAAAGGCCCTCTCACCAGATTTCATTTATTAAATTTGTCTTTACTGAACGATTTCTGGTGTGTATTTGCATTGATACTCAGACAACAGCTCCTCTTTCTGTTTGTGCTGGAAGATTCAGGCAAACACATATTACATATATAGATTGTTATGATATGACTCAGTTTCACATTTAGTGCTATATGAGAATGATAAGGTCCAGTTTAATAGTATTGCTAGTGTCTAATGAAATGAACACGTGATTTTCTTTTCTTGCCTGTCCCGTTTGGCTCTTTTGCCATCAGAATTATTGTCTAAAGGCAAAGAAAGATGCCCAACGGATTTACTTTACCAAATTGACCATCCCAGCCTTGCCGTAATGGTCCATTTGATTCACCTTTTATTGTTTATTTTATTTTCACTTGCTGAATACGGGACAGACTTGACTGGGGGAAAGAAGGGGAGAAAGAAAGAGAAACAGCTGAGAAGAGGGACAGGGGAGAAGGGCAAAAAACAAAACCCAACAGAATGGGCAGGAAAAAAAAATGCATCTATCGATCACCTGGATCACCTGTTGAGAAAGAAAAAAGAAAACAAGCAGAAGAGAACAAGAGTAATAGAATAAACAACATCACAATGATATATGGGAATATGACAGTAAATACTAAATATTAAACATTATTGTGCAGCACGTAAGATCAACAGAACACAGTGTGCTTTGAGGTAGGAGCCAAAAAGGGTGTAGTTTGTGGGTGTGATCACCCGTGTGTACACCTGTGAGCATGGACGCGCTTGTTTTTTTAAAAAGTTCCTTCATGTAATGATCTGCTAGAGCAGGGCTGCCCAATCCCAGTCCTCGAGAGCTACTATCCTGCAGCTTTTAGATGCATCCCTACTCCAACACAGCTGAATCAAATGAATGGCTTGTTATCAGGCCTTTGCCAAACACGATGGCATGCTGAAGAGGTAATCAAACCATTTGATTCAGCTGTGTTGGAGTAGGGATGCATCTAAAAGCTGCAGGATAGTAGCTCTCGAGGACTGGGATTGGGCAGCCCTGTGCTAGAGGGTGTGGGGGGGGCCACAGCCCCGTCCTCCAGGGCATGAAGCAGGTATGGAGGAGATCAAAACTCCAGACAGCCAGAGGCCCCCAGAACACAAGAGACCAAGGAAGACCAACAGAGGGGCAGCTGCGCCACTGTACCAGAAAGAGCTGAGGAGAGTCCCAGATGAGGGTTCACTCAGCAGCCGCGGAGCAGGAGCCAGGGGGAGTTGCAGTGACGCGCCCGTGAGCTCCACTGGCAGCCAGCTGTGCCTGAGTGACCGAGCTCCAGGCCGAGAGGCCGGGGGCACCCCACCTCCGAAGTGGCCCGAGCGAGCCCCAGGATCCAGGCCCCGATAAGCGGCCGCCAAGGAGTGAGCCGGTGTGTACCTGGACGCCCATCCCCAGACACAAAGAACCACCAACGCACCGATGTCTGAGGGAGTCCGCCACTGGCAGGGGAAGTGGTGGTGGGGGGAGATAGGCCTCCAAACCTTGGAGGGCCTGAGATGTCCCCAGAGAGGTGGCGTCTGATACCCAACCTGACATATAGACACAGACATACAGGCACACACAGACACAAACATCCATTCCCACCCTCATGCTCTCATATACACTTACTCCACACTCAACCAACGTGGAGACAGACATAAAGAGACGCTGTACACACGATCACACTCCCCAAGCGTACTCTACAAACCGGGTCTAGGTACCCTTGCCCCTGGAGGGGGGAACTGCACCCAGACCCAGGTGGTGTTACCCTTTTCCCTGCGGTGGGGAGAGGCAGACCGCCCCGACTCCGCAGCAGCAGGGAGGCCCCACACTCCAGACCGCAGTCGGACGGCCAACTCCTCCTCCTAGCCCCCCCGCTCCAGCGGGCCGCAGAGAACGGGGGTGAGAGAAGACTCCAAACCTCCCTCCACCCGCTCATTGTAGTGTTGATGCATGTGTGTTCTAAGGTGCATTTAAAACCCAGGAGGGCATGGAGCTACCTGCCAGAGAGCAGCAGGTAAGCGCATAGTCCCTCCTGCTAGCCCTCAATGTCTACGCTTACGGCCACACCACCCTGAACACGCCCGATCTCGTCTGATCTCGGAAATCGTGATTTTCAGATCCAGCAAAGTGAATATTTTTCACTGTGGATAAATTGCATGGAAACGTTTAATGAGTCATCAGCTATTTCACTACAAAGATGATGTGATTAATGTGTTTGATGTGGAGCTCTTATGTAATGATTACATTTTTAAGATGTAATTTTCAAGTGAAAAACATAATATTTATCTGTTGCATAGTTTACAGTGCGGTGTTTTATGCACTGAGTTATCATGTAGAGTTCTGTTTGTCATCTAGCACCATAATCGGGTTTTGTTTTTATTGCATCTTAGATTTTCCAGCTGCTGTGCCTGAGCAGCCACCCAGAGACCCTTTGCTGCAGTTAGTCTCCCTGCAGGAGGCGTCTGGCTGCTGGCTGCTTGATCCAGCTCTGGCTGCTGCACTGGGACAGACCAACGAGGAGGTGGAAAAGTCAAAGCCTGAAAAGGTGCACTGCTGTCAATTTAAATATTAACACAAAATGATGATGTGAGATAAAACAGATTTGATTCTATAATTTGAACAAAAACACATGATATAATTAAAAACACACCATAAAACATATAAAATGAAGTCAAACTAAACGTAGGCCTGCCTCACAGCCTGAGAATAAACATCTGCATATCAGAAGCAAAAACACTGGTGGTAATCACACTCCTAACCTCCCACTGAGCTGCACCAGCGTCTGATATTATCCAGAAACCACACGGCAGCAGAAATTATTTTCCTCATCAGTTGTTGTAAAAACATGTCAGCACATTATTTTAGAGCATTTATGACATCACAGTTTGGGATTTCATCAGGAAGAGCATCCAGTGTAATAATCTGCCAAATCAAATATGCAGAGCTGCCCACCTTGGTGACCCCGTGTGACAAAGAAGTACACAAACATATGTAATATTACTGGTTGTAGAAAGTAAAATGTGTGTTCTGTCTGGTTTATTTGATTGATTTTGATTTGGGGAATTAGACCAGCAGTGAAGTGTGGGCCACCATTCTGGCTCTGATCTGGCTTCATGGTTTCAAGATGGATGCAAAGGACGAGTGGGAGCTTCTGGCTATGAAGGCTGCCTCGTGGCTCTGTGCTCACAATGGTACTAGCAATGATTGTAACAGATAAAATAACAGCTTTAAAAAACTGTTTCATTCTACAGCTTTCCTCCCACAATCATTATTTTAATATCTGTTTTGTGTTTTTATCACCGTGTGTGTCAGAGTGTGTGGATGCTGGAAATGTCCTGCTGGGTTGCAGCGTGAAGAAAGAAGCTCTGGGACTCTGAGGGTTTTCTTAAAGTAGCTTCATCTTCAGAGTGAACAGAAGCAGGTCTGCTTACTCCACACTGCCTTTGATACAGAGCTGTTTTATATCATCAACCCCTTTTACATGTTTATTTGTCATGAATTATGTACCTAATATTGGTTTTACCATTGTGGAAAAAAAGTATGTCAAAATTGTCTGAATACTCCTGACACAGTAGAAGATTGGACCACTGCTGTGGCAGCTCATTCACAAAGTGTTTTAATTCCTTTTCTCTGCCACTAGATGGCGATTATGTTCATGTTTTTACTGATTTCACACAGAAACACCAAAACCAATCTAGAATCTCATCAATTCGAGAAAGACCACAACCAATACAGCCTTCGTTCGAACAAAATCATACAATTGATTGTCCCAAAAATCAGAACAGAATTGGGGAAAAAGGTTTTAAATACGCTGCCCCTGCTTCCTGGAATAATCTGCAGAAGGAACTCAAATTATTAGAATTGGTTACCTTGGGAGAGTTTAAGTCTGTCTTAAAGGAACGAGAGAACAGCTCTTTTACTCAGTGTGATTGTTTTTAATGTGTTATTGTATATTTTACACATGTTGGTATGGGATATTGTATTTGTTTTAAATGTTATGTGGTATGTGACTTTTGTTGCCATGATGCCAGGTCTCTCTTGGAAATGAGATTTTTAATCTCAATGAGATTTTTTTTACCTGGATAAATAAAGGATTAATAAAAAAAGAGTGTCCGTCTTTCTCTCCATCTTCAAGCTGGCCAAACGTCATGACTTTATATCAGTAAATGGTTTTAACTAATTAAGAAAATGTTATGTGGAGTTTCCCTTATTTTTTCCAAAAAGTTAGATCATAAAGAGGTTTATAATTACTTAACACTCACTAACTCTCGCTGACATAAAATCTTATATCACTTTAAAGGTTTGTTTAAAAAAAAGAGAGGCAAAAATGATGTTTTCCTCATTATACTGATATTTGTCATTATACCATCCATAGATCATAAAAGTCAAGAGCATATTTACAAAAACAAACATATTCCTTTTCTGTCACTTTTTATGGTTTTAAACTAAAATAGCTGTAAAATAGTTTTGGTTGTCCAGTGATGTTTCTTCTGTCTCCTCTCCTCGTCCAATCCATAAAGTAGAGTCCAACTGCTCCCTGGACCCTCTGCAGTACCTCAACACTGATCAAACCCAGGCCACGGTAGGTAGAGTGCTGATGTGTCTGCTGCGTGTGGTTGTTACTTGTTACTGATGAATAAATATGAATGTGTTTGTGGTGTGCAGGTCAAGCTGGCTGCAGGACACAAGTTTGACAGAGATGTTGAACTGCTGATTTATTACAAAGACGCCCACCAGCCCACTGCTGTGGTGGAGGCAGGACAGGCCTCTGCTGAGCCGGGTGAGTGAAAAATAAGTGAAGTCATTAGTTTGCAAATAAAAATTCAAGATCCCAGTTCTTCAACCTGGAATTTAATTGTATTGGAATATATTAGAAACTGTAAACTTGACATTTTTCTGTCCTTTTCATGTCTCTGATGTGTTCAATGGCTTCATGTGGAGAGTTTGTGTTGGTAGTGAATCAATCTGAAAATATGAGTAATACTCGCACCAGCAGTGCCAGAGTATTCATAAAGTGGTGTTAGAGTTACAAAATATTTCCTCAAATCTTTCCTCAAATCGTTCCTCTCACACAGTGGCCTCACCATCTTTCCCTCTTCCCTTCAGGACAGTCCTCTGCTCCTGTTGAAGAGTTTACCAATGGGCTGCTATTCAAACATTTTACAGTTTGGGGTCTCGTTGTGAACACATCTTCCCGTGAGTTGTATTCATGTGATCTCAGTGACTTAAAGTGATATCACTGTAAAACACCATGTTGCCTTTGGATGCTTCTGCAAAACTCCAGGTTATGTTTGATTTACTTGCTAAAACAGATTACTGAAAGCATACTTGTATACCTGCCAAAGAGTTGAGCTTTTGCTTGTGTAGGTGAAAAAACTCTCCTCTCTTGCTGTTTGTCTTTACTGATGGAGAGGTGGGGAACACCAAAGAAGTGATTGAGAATTCAGGTTCTCTGCGTACCAAACCTGTGTGTCTTAAAAACAGCTGTTGTATTGCAGGTGTTTCTCTTTTGGGATTGGGGAAGGGGCCAGCTCTGCTCTCATCAATGGGATGGCCAAGGAGGAGGTCACGCTCAGTTCATCACAGGGACTGACAGGATGCAACCAAAAGTAAGACAATGAGTCATAACAATTATCATGAAAAGGCAAGATGATATTAGTATTTGAACAGCAGACATAAATTCCAAAAACATAAATGTATATTTTTTCAGGGTTTTTCATTATTTTTCAGGTGATGCAGTCGCTGCAGTTTGCTCTGCAGCTGACTGTGGTCGACATCTCAGTCATATTGGATTTACCAAAGGAAGTGTCTGTCACTGTCCTCTCTCCACTAATCACAACACTTTTCCAGGGTCAGAGGTCACTGATTTATGCCCAGCTCACCAGGACAGGTAGGAGCAGCCTCTCATGTTGTTGGCAAACTAGATCAATCTGCTGGAACATCTGATTTTAGGACAATCACTTGCTTTTCCAAAGGACACTGACAACCAGACATTAGATGCCACAGCCCTGGCCCACAGTACATGAATCACAATGTGTTACTTCAGAGGAGTGATGTTTTCAGGGGGTTTTTTTCTGCGCTGCAGAAAATTGAAAAACTACTGTGAACTTGGTGGATCTGTCCAGATCTTTGACTGGAAACTATTTCTATGAATGAGTGGTTCAAAAATGTGTAAGTGAAAAGCTGCCATATTTCAGGTCCCAAAGTCAAACGAACACTGAGGGATCACTGAGAGCTAAAAACGGTCTAACTTCTTTCATCTTTAATAAAATGATCAGCGTTGCTGTTTTACCGGGTTTAACAATTAAGTTTAACATCCAGGCATCCAAGAAAACAGAGTTTATTCAATTTAACTGAGTTAGAGGTTTGCAGTAAGTTAGCTCGCTAGTTTCCACCTAAACATGATCATCATAAGCAGTGTTACCAATTCATACACTGGTTTATCATCTAGACTTTTTGTCTCATGCAGCACCATGATCAGGTCCAGTTTTTATTTCATCTTTGATTTTTCAGCTGCTGTGCCTGAGCAGCCTCCCAGAGACCCTTTGTTGCAGTTAGTCTTCCTCCAGAAGCCATCTGGCTGCTTGATCCAGCTCTGGCTGCTGCACCGGGAAAGAGCAGTGAGGAGGTGGATTGATAAATGAAATTCATAACAAAAATTCATAATGGACTTTTTCCATTTAGGAATAATAAAAATCAGCTTTCTTTTTAATTGCTATTAACTGACAGTCAGATAACCAGCTTTTAAAAACATATTCATAAACACTTTGCAATCAACAAAATTTACACAGAGGTTATAGATGAAATAAAAAGTATCACGTGTTTTTGTGTTTATAACTCTGTTATTGTACATATTCTGTGTTATACATCATAATCATTCCAGTCTCTCTTTTTCTTTTCTTTTTTTTACTGTTTTAATCTTTATAAAACTCTTATTTATTTATTTATTTTTATGATTTCTGCTGCCCTATTGGTCTGGTCTCTCTTGAAAATCTGAAAATGTGATATTCATAATAAAAGGATTTAAAAGTTTACTGCCAAAAATTATTAAACTTCATAACAGAAATGTGCTAACTGGCTTGAAATAGATTGAAACTGTTATGAGATTGCTTCAGGGAGCAGACATGACACAGTCTTTTAGGTTTCGCCATCACTTTGTATTATGCGCACAACACCACCCTCCTCTGACTTCCACGTGAACTGCACCTTAAACATCAACTGTTTACAAATGTCATGACACAAACAAACGTTTCAATACCGTAAATCACTTTTTGGACTGCGATCACTTTTTGGCACAACATCGGCCCTGATAACATTTAAAGCGCATTGAAAAACTATTCTTTAATGCTAAAAATCCATTATCAATTGTAATTATTTATTTATTAATTTAAATTTCAGATATCGATCTTCATTTTTGTAAACTGGTGAATTAATGATTTTTTTAAAGAATTAAAACGACAAAGTTTGGCAACATATTTTTTATAAAGGATGAATAAAAGAGTAAAATAAAATGAGAAATATATATATTTTTGAAAAAGCTATGATAATTAGACGAACTTTATTTTAAATAAATAAAATTGATTTTCGGTGGCACTGGGAGTCATGGTGATGATGACGTGTTTGAGTGCAGGTATAAAAGCAGGAGGCAAAATTGGAATTCGGGTTTCACGTTTGAGCGCAAACAGGAGCTTTTTCCCACTAGTGCTGTGAAAACTCGGATTTTTCAAACTACAGCCAACGTTTGAAAATCTTCAAGAAGGATTTGCAAAATGACTTCTACAAACTTCAGTCGCGAGATGCACCTGTTCTCCCTTTTCATTGACGAGGTGTTAGATCAACGCTATGGTGAGTACAGCAGGCTAATATGTCAGAGTGCTAGCAAACAAATACAACTTAGATTTTTGTCTTTTATTGTTTGGAAGTAGGACTTCATGAGTGTTAACGTTTAGGATGAGATGTTTCATACTTGAGTAACATCAATTTTAACATGTGCCAGTACACTATAAAGATGGCGCCATGTTTTTTTTTAAATCGCTGGAAAAAAAAACAATTGAATGCACGCGCCCTGGAAACGACGTAAGGCATTGGAGGACGCTGACGTCAGCGCGCGGCCGTTTTTGCATGTAGAGGGTTTGAGTCGACATGTTTGGGCTGCTGGCGCTGAGTTATACGTGAAAGTTTCATAGATTGTGAATTTTATAAAGCTGGAGAATGGAGTTTTAAAAGTTCACAGAGTCGCTGGATGAGTTTGAGATTGAAACAGTGTGTGCCTGCAATAAGGAGGTGGGAGGTTTCTCACCTAAATGTAGCTGCTTTATTCTCAAAATATCGATGCTCAACTAATATGAAGATATTACTCCTTAATGTGAATGCGTATTAAAACCTCAGTGAAAGTCCATGCAGCCTTACACTGCATGAAAACTTTTACCAAAAAAGGTGAAGGCTTTCATAAACAATGAGTTCTGCTGGGAGCTTCTTACTGTTTGTGTGTGGAAGAGCTTATGATGATGTAAAGCCATGTCTGGACAATTTAAATTCAGGCTTTAGTTTGTGTGATCACATGATTAACGTACACGCATGCTTTGCTTTCTCGTAGCTGAGCTGGTGAGTCCAATCACTGCTCCTCAGATGGTCGTCATTAACTTGAGGAACCGTGAACTGAGCAGCAGCCAACTGGACTCCATGTCCCACCTGGTCCTCACTCTTTACCATAACCTGGTGACGGGGTCCAAGGACTTTCCTTACATACCTTTTAAAGGATTGTTCCATCGGGACCAGGTGACGACACCATTTGTCCATGTGAGGCAGAGCCAGAGAGAGAACACCACTCCTTCTCCTACGGACTCACCAGCTGGCATGATGCTGCCGCCTGCGGGCTCCAGCTCTCATCCACGCTTCCTGACTCCAGTTCTTCCAGAGAAAGCGGATCTTGCTGTGCTGAAGGCAGATCGGAGGAACCGTGTCGGCACCTTGACTGTCGACGGCCTCCTCGTCACCAGAGTCATCTCCACTGTTTACCGAACAGAGGACACTGAGATGACGAACCGCTGGAGAATAACAGACTACAGCGCGGACGGCAGAGTTCTCACTTCGGTGCTCTGCCGTTTTCTAAATATGTCGGCAAAGCGTGCTAAGAGGAAGGCTCCGGAGGAAGAGAGCAGCATCCGGAGCCCGAGTCCAGCAAGGAAGCGCTTGAGATTATAATATACAGTTAAGCATGTCGAACGTCAGCAAGCCTGAACAAAGTGGTAAGTAGTAAATAGTGCTTAAGGTTGTTTCTAAAATAATGTCCTAAAATATTTGAAAATCGTGGAGGTTTTAACTTTTATTCTTTCTTTTCTGCCTCTTGTTTCTAAAAGTCAGGAAAAAGAGTCACGCTGCGAAGAAACTCCACACAGAAGATTTTCCCTCAGTAAAATGGTAAATATATTCATCTTGTTATGACGTTTGCTCACAATAACCAGGAGTGTTCCTGTGTTTCTGAAGTGATTTACTCTCATTTGGTGTTATTTCATCCAAAGACAACTGAGGGTCTTCAGAGCAGCGTGAACGGCCGTCACCTGAGAGCAAGACAGTCCTGGCGCCTTTGTGGTTCCCTCCAGGTACTCCAGCTTCATCCCACAGTCCAGAGAGATGCAGTTAGGTTGAATGTGAGTGTGAATAGTTGTCTGTTTCTCTGTGTTAGACTGACCTGTCCAGGTTGTACTCCTGCCTCTGGCCCCATAACAGCTGGGATGGCTCCAATCTTGAATTGGATAAGCTGAAGAAATGGATGGAAGGATGATCCAAAGAGAAACATTAAAGGCCCTCTCACAAAAAAAAGATAAGAACTCATTTTACACATTTAAAGTACAAAGTACACATATATTTACCATTTTACTGAGGGAACATCTTCTGTGTGGAGTTTCTTCTCATCTTGGCTCTTTTTCCTGACATTTAGAAACAAGAGGCAGAAAAGAAAGAATAAAAGTTAAAACCTCAACGATTTTTTAATGTTTGGGATATTTTAGAAACAACCGTAAACACTATTTACTACTTACCACTTTGTTCATTCTTGCTGACGTTCACTCTCCTCATCTTCTCTCTAAAGGAAGATGCAAACGCTCTCATTGTGAAAGATAAGTATACATCCATCTAACCTGCGACTCTGTCACAACTCTGATCAGCAATTCTTTCAGGTTTGTCTGTTTTGATGATGCTATTAATTGTTATTATCCTTTATCCAGGTAACTTTCAGAGAGGAGCGGAGGGAGGAGCGAAGCCAGCGTGCTCTGTAAACTCTCATTAAAAAAAAGATAAGTACATATTGATTTTATATTATTATGATAGCTCCTCCTCAGTGAACACTTCCTCTAGTTGCTGAAATCATTTACTAATTTTTTTCTTCCCATTTGTCTTTTGTTTTTCAGAGAAAACAGAGAGGAGACAAGGTGACATTAAGACCTAAGACAGGACGGATTGAACCCTTTCTCGTAAAAAGATAAGTATTCACTCTGCTTTTAATCAGAATATTGATAAATATCTAAAATTCTGCTCACCTGGTTGATAAAGTTACTAAAACGATTCCCTCTTTACTGTCATTTGTCCTTTAGAGAGAAGATGAGGAGAGTGAACGTCAGCAAGAATGAACAAAGTGGTAAGTAGTAAATAGTGTTTACGGTTGTTTCTAAAATATCCCAAACATTAAAAAAATCGTTGAGGTTTTAACTTTTATTCTTTCTTTTCTGCCTCTTGTTTCTAAATGTCAGGAAAAAGAGCCAAGATGAGAAGAAACTCCACACAGAAGATGTTCCCTCAGTAAAATGGTAAATATATTCATCTTGTTATGACGTTTGCTCACAATAACCAGGAGTGTTCCCGTTGTTCTGAAGTGATTCACTCTCATTTGGTGTTATTTGGTGTTTGTCTTTGAAAGGAGAAGAGCAGCAACGACACTGGGAGACAAACAACAGGATGATCCAAAGACAACTGAGGGTCTTCAGAGCAGCGTGAACGGCCGTCACCTGAGAGCAAGACAGTCCTGGCGCCTTTGTGGTTCCCTCCAGGTACTCCAGCTTCATCCCACAGTCCAGAGAGATGCAGTTAGGTTGAATGTGAGTGTGAATAGTTGTCTGTTTCTCTGTGTTAGACTGACCTGTCCAGGTTGTACTCCTGCCTCTGGCCCCATAACAGCTGGGATGGCTCCAATCTTGAATTGGATAAGCTGAAGAAATGGATGGAAGGATGATCCAAAGAGAAACATCAAAGGCCCTCTCACCAGATTTCATTTATTAAATTTGTCTTTACTGAACGATTTCTGGTGTGTATTTGCATTGATACTCAGACAACAGCTCCTCTTTCTGTTTGTGCTGGAAGATTCAGGCAAACACATATTACATATATAGATTGTTATGATATGACTCAGTTTCACATTTAGTGCTATATGAGAATGATAAGGTCCAGTTTAATAGTATTGCTAGTGTCTAATGAAATGAACACGTGATTTTCAGATCAAGCAAAGTGAATATTTTTCACTGTGGATAAATTACATGGAAACGTTTAATGAGTCATCAGCTATTTCACTACAAAGATGATGTGATTAAAGGTTCTCATACATGCAGGTCAGAAGTTTTGCTCCATCCTGGATGTTAAATGCTGATCACTGTTTACACATATCTGCACATTTCTAACAGCTCATTTCACAGGTCATCAGTCTCCTGACTGCATATGCAGAGTTTTATCATCACGTGTTCATGGCAGACAAACATAATTATGAATTCTTGTTTTAGTTCCATTCAGTCACTCAACATCAGGTGTCTGCTTGTCCTGAGCTGTGAGAACTACAGTGAGTTGCTTTCCTCTTTAGCTTAGTATTAATAAACCAGGTCGTAGGTGGGCACCTGCATCAAGGAGTCAAGAAGCATATTTTACTGTTTAATGGTGAAAATAATGGATTGTTGTTCATTTGTTTAATGGAAAGACTGAAAGCGTGGCCTGGTGTTGACTTACACTTATTTATAGTGATGAAGTACCAACAGATACTAAAAGTCACAGCCTGAAACACGTCAACTGCTTTATTATTTCTGGTTTTAAATAAACTGTAAGAGCAATGTGCAACAACAAAGAAAAAATCCCTTAAATAAAACAGTACCTAGTTCATATGTTTTAAGTTCTAACTACTAAATAAAACACAAAGAGGTAGGTGCAATAAGGGAACATGATTTGTAAATCAGTCGAATAATTAAGTAGAATAATTTGTTCTGAAAACTGTAAAACTGTGTAAACTCTTTGGTAAAAACAGGAAGAACTACATTTGAAAATGAATGATTGGAATCCTTCTTCTTTCCACCTCCCAGCGGGATTTATCCGAGACGCTTTCTTCCCACATCTTTCTGAATTTCCTCTGTTTGACCAGGTCTTTTAGGATGGCCTTTCCATGAGCTCTGCAGAGAGAAGCATTTTTAATCAGCACATTAGTTTCTAAGTAAATGCAGAGAATTTATCAAAAGAAAGTCAAAATAGAAATATCAGCCTATAATTGTTAAAAGTTCACACTGACCTGACTTCAGAGGAAGCATCCTGACACAGTTCACTGACAGCCAACAGGAAGCATTTGGTGAAAATCCGTCTTGCAGACAGGACTTTCTCCGCTTCCATGAATTTATTGATTATAAGGAGCCCCAGTGCGGCACCAGCTCTCACGAGAACGCTCTTATGTCTGAGGAAGGAAACACAGACAAATCCACTCAGTGTGTTTGATTTTCACCTGATCTGATTGTGATGCTGGGGTCACAGATACTCTTCACAGGTGTGAACTTACTTCAAACCCATAGTCACCAGGCTGTTTAGAAAGCGACTCGGGCGGCAACCGTGAGCCAGAGAGGTCAGAGCTTCCTTGGCATGCTGCTGGATGAACACATTGGCATTTGCCCTTGCAAACACCTGGAGTAAACTCTCACGGGTCCATTCAGCTTCTTTGTCCATCTTCTCTCTGAGGTGTACACACAAATATATTACGGTGTCCAGTGCCGCACAGGACACACAAGAGGGATTGTTTTTAATCTAAAGAATCAGAGGAAATTTCAGCAGTTAGAAATCAAACTTGTTACAAAGATACATGAGACAGGGCACGCTTGCAAACATGGACAGAAGAGGGTGGCATAAAGACAGATGTAGAGAAAAACAGCTGGTATACCTCTTGTGTCACCCCCAAGCAAACTCTACGGAGGTTTAACTCCAACTCCTCTTGGTGATGCCGCACCAGGGTGCGGATGTATCGCAACCCCTCTATCTTTTTCTTCCTGTAGGAACATCAAATAGTTTTAAAACTCACATCCTCACATTAAATTGAAAATAATTAATGCTAACAGTAGAAAATCATTTTACCAGTCGCCCTGACTCAGCAGGCTGAGGCTCAGCCGGAGAGTCTCTGAAGGATCAGAGACTGGCTGAAGCTCCTCCCCTAACTTTTCGTCAATTGACAGGAGGTACCCCACGATAAGCCCTTTAAAGTCCACCTCTGGAGGGTGTCTAACAACCCTTCGAGGTTTCCTTTGTTCTGGAGCTGGAGTTTGAGGAGGAGCTGGAGCTGGAGGAGGAGCTGGAGTTCGAGCAGGGGCTGGAGCTCCAGGAGGAGCTGGAGCTCGGGAAGGAATTAGCCTCCGACGAGCTGCAATAGTTTGGGGCAGAGAGGCATCCACATTTTTTTAAATTGTTTGCTCCAATGCCTCAAACATATGTTGGGCTGTCACCAGCCTCACAACACCAGCAACTTCTTTGTCTGCACAGATTAGATCATGAAATATTTATTACTCACATTTCTGTTTGTTTGCAGCTGAAAATGAACAAGACAAAAGTGCACTTTAAAGGGGAGAGCAAACCATGTATGTCTATAAGTGTTTTTATTTAATTACATTTTTCAAGTTTTCAATTCATCATAATCAGTCTTAATTAACCATTTACCAAAATTTGTATTCAAATAAAACCAAATCACAGCCTGGATAAAAAGTGAAGCTGAAATGTCAAACTTTTGACCTCTATAGATATTTTACCATGGCAACAGCTTAACATTCAATGTGTTTTAGCAATGTGTAAACTCTGGTTGGAGGGTTTATCTCTCACACAACAGCTGATTAAAAGTCTGAAGAGTTTAAATGTCTGACATTCTGACTCATCATTACGTCGATTTAAGAACTGACCTGTTTCTCTGTAGCTTTTTAACCTCACTGGAATCTGACTTCTCCTGTGAGGACGAGAAGATGATGTGGTATGTGACTTTTGTTGCCATGATGCCAGGTCTCTCTTGGAAATGAGATTTTTAATCTCAATGAGATTTTTTTTACCTGGATAAATAAAGGATTAATAAAAAAAGAGTGTCTTTCTCTCCATCTTCAAGCTGGCCAAACGTCATGACTTTATATCAGTAAATGGTTTTAACTAATTAAGAAAATGTTATGTGGAGTTTCCCTTATTTTTTCCAAAAAGTTAGATCATAAAGAGGTTTATAATTACTTAACACTCACTAACTCTCGCTGACATAAAATCTTATATCACTTTAAAGGTTTGTTTTAAAAAAAGAGAGGCAAAAATGATGTTTTCCTCATTATACTGATATTTGTCATTATACCATCCATAGATCATAAAAGTCAAGAGCATATTTACAAAAACAAACATATTCCTTTTCTGTCACTTTTTATGGTTTTAAACTAAAATAGCTGTAAAATAGTTTTGGTTGTCCAGTGATGTTTCTTCTGTCTCCTCTCCTCGTCCAATCCATAAAGTAGAGTCCAACTGCTCCCTGGACCCTCTGCAGTACCTCAACACTGATCAAACCCAGGCCACGGTAGGTAGAGTGCTGATGTGTCTGCTGCGTGTGGTTGTTACTTATTACTGAGGAATAAATATGAATGTGTTTGTGGTGTGCAGGTCAAGCTGGCTGCAGGACACAAGTTTGACAGAGATGTTGAACTGCTGATTTATTACAAAGACGCCCACCAGCCCACTGCTGTGGTGGAGGCAGGACAGGCCTCTGCTGAGCCGGGTGAGTGAAAAATAAGTGAAGTCATTAGTTTGCAAATAAAAATTCAAGATCCCAGTTCTTCAACCTGGAATTTAATTGTATTGGAATATATTAGAAACTGTAAACTTGACATTTTTCTGTCCTTTTCATGTCTCTGATGTGTTCAATGGCTTCATGTGGAGAGTTTGTGTTGGTAGTGAATCAATCTGAAAATATGAGTAATACTCGCACCAGCAGTGCCAGAGTATTCATAAAGTGGTGTTAGAGTTACAAAATATTTCCTCAAATCGTTCCTCTCACACAGTGGCCTCACCATCTTTCCCTCTTCCCTTCAGGACAGTCCTCTGCTCCTGTTGAAGAGTTTACCAATGGGCTGCTATTCAAACATTTTACAGTTTGGGGTCTCGTTGTGAACACATCTTCCCGTGAGTTGTATTCATGTGATCTCAGTGACTTAAAGTGATATCACTGTAAAACACCATGTTGCCTTTGGATGCTGTTGAAAACACGCAGTTCTTTGAATCTTTGGGCTGAAGGAAGGACAATACTCGGTGTATATATGCTCAATCAACAATCATTTATTTCGGTACAATTCACAATAAGAGCATTACAACGTCCGGACGGGAGAGATGCCTGCAGAGGTTCGACAGCATGTCTCAAAATGGTGGCAACTTTCACAGACTTTTATAGCTAATCCCAGCCCCCCTCTTTGTCATAAAAGCTGCATCTTCACATGTTTTTCTAATTCTTAATGAGCCTGGCTCCTGACCTTGCCTCCCTGTCTTTCTGTGTGAAACTGGAAGGGGGGGTAAAGAATGTGGTTTTATCTCTTCTGCCCAGACACCTAGTCTCCCTCTTATGGCCTTCTTCACATGATTCAGCAGTAAAACATTCTCAAGAAAACAGTGTCAGACATTCACAGCTGATCAAGGATACAGAGTAATGCACATTTTGTCTAATGAACTACAAATAATTATGTTTCTTTTATTCAAGAGTATAATAGAGACTAAACTACATACATAGCACACCATTAGAACTAAAGGATAATATATAGCCTGCAGCTGTTACGCTAATTTACTACCTTGACTACTGGTCATAAAATGGCATATGTTTAACTACTAGTCTTTAACAATGCTTCTGCAAAACTCCAGGTTATGTTTGATTTACTTGCTAAAACAGATTACTGAAAGCATACTTGTATACCTGCCAAAGAGTTGAGCTTTTGCTTGTGTAGATGAAAAAACTCTCCTCTCTTGCTGTTTGTCTTTACTGAGGAGAGGTGGGGAACACCAAAGAAGTGATTGAGAATTCAGGTTCTCACAGGTAAAACAACAAAAAGATGATGACATGTGCTGCGTACCAAACCTGTGTGTCTTAAAAACAGCTGTTGTATTGCAGGTGTTTCTCTTTTGGGATTGGGGAAGGGGCCAGCTCTGCTCTCATCAATGGGATGGCCAAGGAGGAGGTCACGCTCAGTTCATCACAGGGACTGACAGGATGCAACCAAAAGTAAGACAATGAGTCATAACAATTATCATGAAAAGGCAAGATGATATTAGTATTTGAACAGAAGACATAAATTCCAAAAACATAAATGTATATTTTTTCAGGGTTTTTCATTATTTTTCAGGTGATGCAGTCGCTGCAGTTTGCTCTGCAGCTGACTGTGGTCGACATCTCAGTCATATTGGATTTACCAAAGGAAGTGTCTGTCACTGTCCTCTCTCCACTAATCACAACACTTTTCCAGGGTCAGAGGTCACTGATTTATGCCCAGCTCACTAGGACAGGTAGGAGCAACCTCTCATGTTGTTGGCAAACTAGATCAATCTGCTGGGACATCTGATTTTAGGACAATCACTTGCTTTTCCAAAGGACACTGACAACCAGACATTAGATGCAACAGCCCTGGCCCACAGTACATGAATCACAATGTGTTACTTCAGAGGAGTGATGTTTTCAGGGTTTTTTTTTTCTGCGCTGCAGAAAATTGAAAAACTACTGTGAACTTGGTGGATCTGTCCAGATCTTTGACTGGAAACTATTTCTATGAATGAGTGGTTCAAAAATGTGTAAGTGAAAAGCTGCCATATTTCAGGTCCCAAAGTCAAACGAACACTGAGGGATCACTGAGAGCTAAAAACGGTCTAACTTCTTTCATCTTTAATAAAATGATCAGCGTTGCTGTTTTACCGGGTTTAACAATTAAGTTTAACATCCAGGCATCCAAGAAAACAGAGTTTATTCAATTTAACTGAGTTAGAGGTTTGCAGTAAGTTAGCTCGCTAGTTTCCATCTAAACATGATCATCATAAGCAGTGTTACCAATTCATACACTGGTTTATCATCTAGACTTTTTGTCTCATGCAGCACCATGATCAGGTCCAGTTTTTATTTCATCTTTGATTTTTCAGCTGCTGTGCCTGAGCAGCCTCCCAGAGACCCTTTGTTGCAGTTAGTCTTCCTCCAGAAGCCATCTGACTGCTTGATCCAGGTCTGGCTGCTGCACCGGGAAAGAGCAGTGAGGAGGTGGATTGATAAATGAAATTCATAACAAAAGTTCATAATGGACTTTTTCCATTTAGGAATAATAAAAATCAGCTTTCTTTTTAATTGCTATTAACTGACAGTCAGATAACCAGCTTTTAAAAACATATTCATAAACACTTTGCAATCAACAAAATTTACACAGAGGTTATAGATGAAATAAAAAGTATCACGTGTTTTCGTGTTTATAACTCTGTTATTGTACATATTCTGTGTTATACATCATAATCATTCCAGTCTCTCTCTTTTTCTTTTTCTTTTTACTGTTTTAATCTTTATAAAACTCTTATTTATTTATTTATTTTTATGATTTCTGCTGCCCTATTGGTCTGGTCTCTCTTGAAAATCTGAAAACGTGATATTCATAATAAAAGGATTTAAAAGTTTACTGCCAAAAATTATTAAACTTCATAACAGAAATGTGCTAACTGGCTTGAAATAGATTGAAACTGTTATGAGATTGCTTCAGGGAGCAGACATGACACCGTCTTTTAGGTTTCGCCATCACTTTGTATTATGCGCACAACACCACCCTCCTCTGGCTTCCACGTGAACTGCACCTTAAACATCAACTGTTTACAAATGTCATGACACAAACAAACGTTTCAATACTGTAAATCACTTTTTGGACTGCGATCACTTTTTGGCACAATATCGGCTCTGATAACATTTAAAGCGCATTGAAAAACTATTCTTTAATGCTAAAAATCCATTATCAATTGTAATTATTTATTTATTAATTTAAATTTCAGATATCGATCTTCATTTTTGTAAACTGGTGAATTAATGATTTTTTTAAAGAATTAAAACGACAAAGTTTGGCAACATATTTTTTATAAAGGATGAATAAAACAGTAAAATAAAATGAGAAATATATATATTTTTGAAAAAGCTATGATAATTAGACGAACTTTATTTTAAATAAATAAAATTGATTTTCGGTGGCACTGGGAGTCATGGTGATGATGACGTGTTTGAGTGCAGGTATAAAAGCAGGAGGCAAAATTGGAATTCGGGTTTCACATTTGAGCGCAAACAGGAGCTTTTTCCCACTAGTGCTGTGAAAACTCGGATTTTTCAAACTACAGCCAACGTTTGAAAATCTTCAAGAAGGATTTGCAAAATGACTTCTACAAACTTCAGTCGCGAGATGCACCTGTTCTCCCTTTTGATTGACGAGGTGTTAGATCAACGCTATGGTGAGTACAGCAGGCTAATATGTCAGAGTGCTAGCAAACAAATACAACTTAGATTTTTGTCTTTTATTGTTTGGAAGTAGGACTTCATGAGTGTTAACGTTTAGGATGAGATGTTTCATACTTGAGTAACATCAATTTTAACATGTGCCAGTACACTATAAAGATGGCGCCATGTTTTTTTTTTAAATCGCTGGAAAAAAAAACAATTGAATGCACGCGCCCTGGAAACGACGTAAGGCATTGGAGGACGCTGACGTCAGCGCGCGGCCGTTTTTGCATGTAGAGGGTTTGAGTTGACATGTTTGGGCTGCTGGCGCTGAGTTATACGTGAAAGTTTCATAAATTGTGAATTTTATAAAGCTGGAGAATGGAGTTTTAAAAGTTCACAGAGTCGCTGGATGAGTTTGAGATTGAAACAGTGTGTGCCTGCAATAAGGAGGTGGGAGGTTTCTCACCTAAATGTAGCTGCTTTATTCTCAAAATATCGATGCTCAACTAATATGAAGATATTACTCCTTAATGTGAATGCGTATTTAAACCTCAGTGAAAGTCCATGCAGCCTTACACTGCATGAAAACTTTTACCAAAAAAGGTGAAGGCTTTCATAAACAATGAGTTCTGCTGGGAGCTTCTTACTGTTTGTGTGTGGAAGAGCTTATGATGATGTAAAGCCATGTCTGGACAATTTAAATTCAGGCTTTAGTTTGTGTGATCACATGATTAACGTACACGCATGCTTTGCTTTCTCGTAGCTGAGCTGGTGAGTCCAATCACTGCTCCTCAGATGGTCGTCATTAACTTGAGGAACCGTGAACTGAGCAGCAGCCAACTGGACTCCATGTCCCACCTGGTCCTCACTCTTTACCATAACCTGGTGACGGGGTCCAAGGACTTTCCTTACATACCTTTTAAAGGATTGTTCCATCGGGACCAGGTGACGACACCATTTGTCCATGTGAGGCAGAGCCAGAGAGAGAACACCACTCCTTCTCCTCCTACGGACTCACCAGCTGGCATGATGCTGCCGCCTGCGGGCTCCAGCTCTCATCCACGCTTCCTGACTCCAGTTCTTCCAGAGAAAGCGGATCTTGCTGTGCTGAAGGCAGATCGGAGGAACCGTGTCGGCACCTTGACTGTCGACGGCCTCCTCGTCACCAGAGTCATCTCCACTGTTTACCGAACAGAGGACACTGAGATGACGAACCGCTGGAGAATAACAGACTACAGCGCGGACGGCAGAGTTCTCACTTCGGTGCTCTGCCGTTTTCTAAATATGTCGGCAAAGCGTGCTAAGAGGAAGGCTCCGGAGGAAGAGAGCAGCATCCGGAGCCCGAGTCCAGCAAGGAAGCGCTTGAGATTATAATATACAGTGAAGCATGTCGAACGTCAGCAAGCCTGAACAAAGTGGTAAGTAGTAAATAGTGCTTAAGGTTGTTTCTAAAATAATGTCCTAAAATATTTGAAAATCGTCGAGGTTTTAACTTTTATTCTTTCTTTTCTGCCTCTTGTTTCTAAAAGTCAGGAAAAAGAGTCACGCTGCGAAGAAACTCCACACAGAAGATTTTCCCTCAGTAAAATGGTAAATATATTCATCTTGTTATGACGTTTGCTCACAATAACCAGGAGTGTTCCTGTGTTTCTGAAGTGATTTACTCTCATTTGGTGTTATTTCATCCAAAGACAACTGAGGGTCTTCAGAGCAGCGTGAACGGCCGTCACCTGAGAGCAAGACAGTCCTGGCGCCTTTGTGGTTCCCTCCAGGTACTCCAGCTTCATCCCACAGTCCAGAGAGATGCAGTTAGGTTGAATGTGAGTGTGAATAGTTGTCTGTTTCTCTGTGTTAGACTGACCTGTCCAGGTTGTACTCCTGCCTCTGGCCCCATAACAGCTGGGATGGCTCCAATCTTGAATTGGATAAGCTGAAGAAATGGATGGAAGGATGATCCAAAGAGAAACATTAAAGGCCCTCTCACAAAAAAAAGATAAGAACTCATTTTACACATTTAAAGTACAAAGTACACATATATTTACCATTTTACTGAGGGAACATCTTCTGTGTGGAGTTTCTTCTCATCTTGGCTCTTTTTCCTGACATTTAGAAACAAGAGGCAGAAAAGAAAGAATAAAAGTTAAAACCTCAAAGATTTTTTAATGTTTGGGATATTTTAGAAACAACCGTAAACACTATTTACTACTTACCACTTTGTTCATTCTTGCTGACGTTCACTCTCCTCATCTTCTCTCTAAAGGAAGATGCAAACGCTCTCATTGTGAAAGATAAGTATACATCCATCTAACCTGCGACTCTGTCACAACTCTGATCAGCAATTCTTTCAGGTTTGTCTGTTTTGATGATGCTATTAATTGTTATTATCCTTTATCCAGGTAACTTTCAGAGAGGAGCGGAGGGAGGAGCGAAGCCAGCGTGCTCTGTAAACTCTCATTAAAAAAAAGATAAGTACATATTGATTTTATATTATTATGACAGCTCCTCCTCAGTGAACACTTCCTCTAGTTGCTGAAATCATTTACTAATTTTTTTCTTCCCATTTGTCTTTTGTTTTTCAGAGAAAACAGAGAGGAGACAAGGTGACATTAAGACCTAAGACAGGACGGATTGAACCCTTTCTCGTAAAAAGATAAGTATTCACTCTGCTTTTAATCAGAATATTGATAAATATCTAAAATTCTGCTCACCTGGTTGATAAAGTTACTAAAACGATTCCCTCTTTACTGTCATTTGTCCTTTAGAGAGAAGATGAGGAGAGTGAACGTCAGCAAGAATGAACAAAGTGGTAAGTAGTAAATAGTGTTTACGGTTGTTTCTAAAATATCCCAAACATTCAAAAATCGTTGAGGTTTTAACTTTTATTCTTTCTTTTCTGCCTCTTGTTTCTAAATGTCAGGAAAAAGAGCCAAGATGAGAAGAAACTCCACACAGAAGATGTTCCCTCAGTAAAATGGTAAATATATTCATCTTGTTATGACGTTTGCTCACAATAACCAGGAGTGTTCCCGTTGTTCTGAAGTGATTCACTCTCATTTGGTGTTATTTGGTGTTTGTCTTTGAAAGGAGAAGAGCAGCAACGACACTGGGAGACAAACAACAGGATGATCCAAAGACAACTGAGGGTCTTCAGAGCAGCGTGAACGGCCGTCACCTGAGAGCAAGACAGTCCTGGCGCCTTTGTGGTTCCCTCCAGGTACTCCAGCTTCATCCCACAGTCCAGAGAGATGCAGTTAGGTTGAATGTGAGTGTGAATAGTTGTCTGTTTCTCTGTGTTAGACTGACCTGTCCAGGTTGTACTCCTGCCTCTGGCCCCATAACAGCTGGGATGGCTCCAATCTTGAATTGGATAAGCTGAAGAAATGGATGGAAGGATGATCCAAAGAGAAACATCAAAGGCCCTCTCACCAGATTTCATTTATTAAATTTGTCTTTACTGAACGATTTCTGGTGTGTATTTGCATTGATACTCAGACAACAGCTCCTCTTTCTGTTTGTGCTGGAAGATTCAGGCAAACACATATTATATAGATTGTTATGATATGACTCAGTTTCACATTTAGTGCTATATGAGAATGATAAGGTCCAGTTTAATAGTATTGCTAGTGTCTAATGAAATGAACACGTGATTTTCTTTTTTTTCTTTTCTTGCCTGTCCCGTTTGGCTCTTTTGCCATCAGAATTGTTGTCTAAAGGCAAAGAAAGATGCCCAACGGATTTACTTTACCAAATTGACCATCCCAGCCTTGCCGTAATGGTCCATTTGATTCACCTTTTATTGTTTATTTTATTTTCACTTGCTGAATACGGGACAGACTTGACTGGGGGAAAGAAGGGGAGAAAGAAAGAGAAACAGCTGAGAAGAGGGACAGGGGAGAAGGGCAAAAAACAAAACCCAACAGAATGGGCAGAAAAAGAAAAGAAAATGCATCTATCGATCACCTGGATCACCTGTTGAGAAAGAAAAAAGAAAACAAGCAGAAGAGAACAAGAGTAATAGAATAAACAACATCACAATGATATATGGGAATATGACAGTAAATACTAAATATTAAACATTATTGTGCAGCACGTAAGATCAGCAGAACACAGTGTGCTTTGAGGTAGGAGCCAAAAAGGGTGTAGTTTGTGGGTGTGATCACCCGTGTGTACACCTGTGAGCATGGACGCGCTTGTTTTTTTAAAAAGTTCCTTGATGTAATGATCTGCTAGAGGGTGTGGGGGGGCCACAGCCCCGTCCTTCAGGGCATGAAGCAGGTATGGAGGAGATCAAAACTCCAGACATCCAGAGGCCCCGATAAGCGGCCGCCAAGGAGTGAGCCGGTGTGTACCTGGACGCCCATCCCCAGACACAAAGAACCACCAACGCACTGATGTCTGAGGGAGTCCACCACTGGCAGGGGAAGTGGTGGTGGGGGGAGATAGGCCTCCAAACCTTGGAGGGCCTGAGATGTCCCCAGAGAGGTGGCGCCTGACACCCAACCTGACATATAGACACAGACATACAGGCACACACAGATACAAACATCCATTCCCACCCTCATGCTCTCATATGCACTTACTCCACACTCAACCAACGTGGAGACAGACATAAAGAGACGCTGTACACACGATCACACTCCCCAAGCGTACTCTACGAACCGGGTCTAGGTACCCTTGCCCCTGAAGGGGGGAACTGCACCCAGACCCAGGTGGTGTTACCCTTTTCCCTGCGGTGGGGAGAGGCAGACCGCCCCGACTCCGCAGCAGCAGGGAGGCCCCACACTCCAGACCGCAGTCGGACGGCCAACTCCTCCTCCTAGCCCCCCCGCTCCAGCAGGCCGCAGAGAACGGGGGTGAGAGAAGACTCCAAACCTCCCTCCACCCGCTCATTGTAGTGTTGATGCATGTGTGTTCTAAGGTGCATTTAAAACCCAGGAGGGCATGGAGCTACCTGCCAGAGAGCAGCAGGTAAGCGCATAGTCCCTCCTGCTAGCCCTCAATGTCTACGCTTACGGCCACACCACCCTGAACACGCCCGATCTCGTCTGATCTCGGAAATCGTGATTTTCAGATCCAGCAAAGTGAATATTTTTCACTGTGGATAAATTGCATGGAAACGTTTAATGAGTCATCAGCTGTTTCACTACAAAGATGATGTGATTAATGTGTTTGATGTGGAGCTCTTATGTAATGATTACATTTTTAAGATGTAATTTTCAAGTGAAAAACATAATATTTATCTGTTGCATAGTTTACAGTGCGGTGTTTTATGCACTGAGTTATCATGTAGAGTTCTGTTTGTCATCTAGCACCATAATCGGGTTTTGTTTTTATTGCATCTTAGATTTTCCAGCTTCTGTGCCTGAGCAGCCACCCAGAGACCCTTTGCTGCAGTTAGTCTCCCTGCAGGAGGCGTCTGGCTGCTGGCTGCTTGATCCAGCTCTGGCTGCTGCACTGGGACAGACCAACGAGGAGGTGGAAAAGTCAAAGCCTGAAAAGGTGCACTGCTGTCAATTTAAATATTAACACAAAATGATGATGTGAGATAAAACAGATTTGATTCTATAATTTGAACAAAAACACATGATATAATTAAAAACACACCATAAAACAAATAAAATGAAGTCAAACTAAACGTAGGCCTGCCTCACAGCCTGAGAATAAACATCTGCATATCAGAAGCTAAAACACTGGTGGTAATCACACTCCTAACCTCCCACTGAGCTGCACCAGCGTCTGATATTATCCAGAAACCACACGGCAGCAGAAATTATTTTCCTCATCAGTTGTTGTAAAAACATGTCAGCACATTATTTTAGAGCATTTATGACATCACAGTTTGGGATTTCATCAGGAAGAGCATCCAGTGTAATAATCTGCCAAATCAAATATGCAGAGCTGCCCACCTTGGTGACCCCGTGTGACAAAGAAGTACACAAACATATGTAATATTACTGGTTGTAGAAAGTAAAATGTGTGTTCTGTCTGGTTTATTTGATTGATTTTGATTTGGGGAATTAGACCAGCAGTGAAGTGTGGGCCACCATTCTGGCTCTGATCTGGCTTCATGGTTTCAAGATGGATGCAAAGGACGAGTGGGAGCTTCTGGCTATGAAGGCTGCCTCGTGGCTCTGTGCTCACAATGGTACTAGCAATGATTGTAACAGATAAAATAACAGCTTTAAAAAACTGTTTCATTCTACAGCTTTCCTCCCACAATCATTATTTTAATATCTGTTTTGTGTTTTTATCACCGTGTGTGTCAGAGTGTGTGGATGCTGGAAATGTCCTGCTGGGTTGCAGCGTGAAGAAAGAAGCTCTGGGTCTCTGAGGGTTTTCTTAAAGTAGCTTCATCTTCAGAGTGAACAGAAGCAGGTCTGCTTACTCCACACTGCCTTTGATACAGAGCTGTTTTATATCATCAGCCCCTTTTACATGTTTATTTGTCGTGAATTATGTACCTAATATTGGTTTTACCATTGTGGAAAAAAAGTATGTCAAAATTGTCTGAATACTCCTGACACAGTAGAAGATTGGACCACTGCTGTGGCAGCTCATTCACAAAGTGTTTTAATTCCTTTTCTCTGCCACTAGATGGCGATTATGTTCATGTTTTTACTGATTTCACACAGAAACACCAAAACCAATCTAGAATCTCATCAATTCGAGAAAGACCACAACCAATACAGCCTTCGTTCGAACAAAATCATACAATTGATTGTCCCAAAAATCAGAACAGAATTGGGGGAAAAGGTTTTAAATACGCTGCCCCTGCTTCCTGGAATAATCTGCAGAAGGAACTCAAATTATTAGAATTGGTTACCTTGGGAGAGTTTAAGTCTGTCTTAAAGGAACGAGAGAACAGCTCTTTTACTCAGTGTGATTGTTTTTAATGTGTTATTGTATATTTTACACATGTTGGTATGGGATATTGTATTTGTTTTAAATGTTATGTGGTATGTGACTTTTGTTGCCATGATGCCAGGTCTCTCTTGGAAATGAGATTTTTAATCTCAATGAGATTTTTTTTACCTGGATAAATAAAGGATTAATAAAAAAAGAGTGTCGGTCTTTCTCTCCATCTTCAAGCTGGCCAAACGTCATGACTTTATATCAGTAAATGGTTTTAACTAATTAAGAAAATGTTATGTGGAGTTTCCCTTATTTTTTCCAAAAAGTTAGATCATAAAGAGGTTTATAATTACTTAACACTCACTAACTCGCGCTGACATAAAATCTTATATCACTTTAAAGGTTTGTTTTAAAAAAAGAGAGGCAAAAATGATGTTTTCCTCATTATACTGATATTTGTCATTATACCATCCATAGATCATAAAAGTCAAGAGCATATTTACAAAAACAAACATATTCCTTTTCTGTCACTTTTTATGGTTTTAAACTAAAATAGCTGTAAAATAGTTTTGGTTGTCCAGTGATGTTTCTTCTGTCTCCTCTCCTCGTCCAATCCATAAAGTAGAGTCCAACTGCTCCCTGGACCCTCTGCAGTACCTCAACACTGATCAAACCCAGGCCACGGTAAGTAGAGTGCTGATGTGTCTGCTGTGTGTGGTTGTTACTTCTTCCTGAGGAATAAATATGAATGTGTTTGTGGTGTGCAGGTCAAGCTGGCTGCAGGACACAAGTTTGACAGAGATGTTGAACTGCTGATTTATTACAAAGACGCCCACCAGCCCACTGCTGTGGTGGAGGCAGGACAGGCCTCTGCTGAGCCGGGTGAGTGAAAAATAAGTGAAGTCATTAGTTTGCAAATAAAAATTCAAGATCCCAGTTCTTCAACCTGGAATTTAATTGTATTGGAATATATTAGAAACTGTAAACTTGACATTTTTCTGTCCTTTTCATGTCTCTGATGTGTTCAATGGCTTCATGTGGAGAGTTTGTGTTGGTAGTGAATCAATCTGAAAATATGAGTAATACTCGCACCAGCAGTGCCAGAGTATTCATAAAGTGGTGTTAGAGTTACAAAATATTTCCTCAAATCGTTCCTCTCACACAGTGGCCTCACCATCTTTCCCTCTTCCCTTCAGGACAGTCCTCTGCTCCTGTTGAAGAGTTTACCAATGGGCTGCTATTCAAACATTTTACAGTTTGGGGTCTCGTTGTGAACACATCTTCCCGTGAGTTGTATTCATGTGATCTCAGTGACTTAAAGTGATATCACTGTAAAACACCATGTTGCCTTTGGATGATTCTGCAAAACTCCAGGTTATGTTTGATTTACTTGCTAAAACAGATTACTGAAAGCATACTTGTATACCTGCCAAAGAGTTGAGCTTTTGCTTGTGTAGGTGAAAAAACTCTCCTCTCTTGCTGTTTGTCTTTACTGATGGAGAGGTGGGGAGCACCAAAGAAGTGATTGAGAATTCAGGTTCTCTGCGTACCAAACCTGTGTGTCTTAAAAACAGCTGTTGTATTGCAGGTGTTTCTCTTTTGGGATTGGGGAAGGGGCCAGCTCTGCTCTCATCAATGGGATGGCCAAGGAGGAGGTCACGCTCAGTTCATCACAGGGACTGACAGGATGCAACCAAAAGTAAGACAATGAGTCATAACAATTATCATGAAAAGGCAAGATGATATTAGTATTTGAACAGAAGACATAAATTCCAAAAACATAAATGTATATTTTTTCAGGGTTTTTCATTATTTTTCAGGTGATGCAGTCGCTGCAGTTTGCTCTGCAGCTGACTGTGGTCGACATCTCAGTCATATTGGATTTACCAAAGGAAGTGTCTGTCACTGTCCTCTCTCCACTAATCACAACACTTTTCCAGGGTCAGAGGTCACTGATTTATGCCCAGCTCACCAGGACAGGTAGGAGCAGCCTCTCATGTTGTTGGCAAACTAGATCAATCTGCTGGAACATCTGATTTTAGGACAATCACTTGCTTTTCCAAAGGACACTGACAACCAGACGTTAGATGCCACAGCCCTGGCCCACGGTATCCCCCCCCCCATGCATGCGGTGGGCCTTCTGTAGAAAGAGAGCAGCTTAATGAAGGTGACAAGGTGAAAATAGGGTGATTGATGTGCCGGTGCTGTGAGGGCATGTATAACACCACCTGCCCAAGTGTTGAATATAAGGAGGCTTTGAAGAATCTACAATAATTGTGTGTTGTTTGTACATGAATCACAATGTGTTACTTCAGAGGAGTGATGTTTTCAGGGGTTTTTTTTCTGCGCTGCAGAAAATTGAAAAACTACTGTGAACTTGGTGGATCTGTCCAGATCTTTGACTGGAAACTATTTCTATGAATGAGTGGTTCAAAAATGTGTAAGTGAAAAGCTGCCATATTTCAGGTCCCAAAGTCAAACGAACACTGAGGGATCACTGAGAGCTAAAAACGGTCTAACTTCTTTCATCTTTAATAAAATGATCAGTGTTGCTGTTTTACCGGGTTTAACAATTAAGTTTAACATCCAGGCATCCAAGAAAACAGAGTTTATTCAATTTAACTGAGTTAGAGGTTTGCAGTAAGTTAGCTCGCTAGTTTCCACCTAAACATGATCATCATAAGCAGTGTTACCAATTCATACACTGGTTTATCATCTAGACTTTTTGTCTCATGCAGCACCATGATCAGGTCCAGTTTTTATTTCATCTTTGATTTTTCAGCTGCTGTGCCTGAGCAGCCTCCCAGAGACCCTTTGTTGCAGTTAGTCTTCCTCCAGAAGCCATCTGGCTGCTTGATCCAGCTCTGGCTGCTGCACCGGGAAAGAGCAGTGAGGAGGTGGATTGATAAATGAAATTCATAACAAAAATTCATAATGGACTTTTTCCATTTAGGAATAATAAAAATCAGCTTTCTTTTTAATTGCTATTAACTGACAGTCAGATAACCAGCTTTTAAAAACATATTCATAAACACTTTGCAATCAACAAAATTTACACAGAGGTTATAGATGAAATAAAAAGTATCACGTGTTTTCATGTTTATAACTCTGTTATTGTACATATTCTGTGTTATACATCATAATCATTCCAGTCTCTCTCTTTTTTTTTTTACTGTTTTAATCTTTATAAAACTCTTATTTATTTATTTATTTTTATGATTTCTGCTGCCCTATTGGTCTGGTCTCTCTTGAAAATCTGAAAACGTGATATTCATAATAAAAGGATTTAAAAGTTTACTGCCAAAAATTATTAAACTTCATAACAGAAATGTGCTAACTGGCTTGAAATAGATTGAAACTGTTATGAGATTGCTTCAGGGAGCAGACATGACACCGTCTTTTAGGTTTCGCCATCACTTTGTATTATGCGCACAACACCACCCTCCTCTGGCTTCCACGTGAACTGCACCTTAAACATCAACTGTTTACAAATGTCATGACACAAACAAACGTTTCAATACCGTAAATCACTTTTTGGACTGCGATCACTTTTTGGCACAACATCGGCTCTGATAACATTTAAAGCGCATTGAAAAACTATTCTTTAATGCTAAAAATCCATTATCAATTGTAATTATTTATTTATTAATTTAAATTTCAGATATCGATCTTCATTTTTGTAAACTGGTGAATTAATGATTTTTTTAAAGAATTAAAACGACAAAGTTTGGCAACATATTTTTATAAAGGATGAATAAAAGAGTAAAATAAAATGAGAAATATATATATTTTTGAAAAAGCTATGATAATTAGACGAACTTTATTTTAAATAAATAAAATTGATTTTCGGTGGCACTGGGAGTCATGGTGATGATGACGTGTTTGAGTGCAGGTATAAAAGCAGGAGGCAAAATTGGAATTCGGGTTTCACGTTTGAGCGCAAACAGGAGCTTTTTCCCACTAGTGCTGTGAAAACTCGGATTTTTCAAACTACAGCCAACGTTTGAAAATCTTCAAGAAGGATTTGCAAAATGACTTCTACAAACTTCAGTCGCGAGATGCACCTGTTCTCCCTTTTTATTGACGAGGTGTTAGATCAACGCTATGGTGAGTACAGCAGGCTAATATGTCAGAGTGCTAGCAAACAAATACAACTTAGATTTTTGTCTTTTATTGTTTGGAAGTAGGACTTCATGAGTGTTAACGTTTAGGATGAGATGTTTCATACTTGAGTAACATCAATTTTAACATGTGCCAGTACACTATAAAGATGGCGCCATGTTTTTTTTTAAATCGCTGGAAAAAAAAACAATTGAATGCACGCGCCCTGGAAACGACGTAAGGCATTGGAGGACGCTGACGTCAGCGCGCGGCCGTTTTTGCATGTAGAGGGTTTGAGTTGACATGTTTGGGCTGCTGGCGCTGAGTTATACGTGAAAGTTTCATAAATTGTGAATTTTATAAAGCTGGAGAATGGAGTTTTAAAAGTTCACAGAGTCGCTGGATGAGTTTGAGATTGAAACAGTGTGTGCCTGCAATAAGGAGGTGGGAGGTTTCTCACCTAAATGTAGCTGCTTTATTCTCAAAATATCGATGCTCAACTAATATGAAGATATTACTCCTTAATGTGAATGCGTATTAAAACCTCAGTGAAAGTCCATGCAGCCTTACACTGCATGAAAACTTTTACCAAAAAAGGTGAAGGCTTTCATAAACAATGAGTTCTGCTGGGAGCTTCTTACTGTTTGTGTGTGGAAGAGCTTATGATGATGTAAAGCCATGTCTGGACAATTTAAATTCAGGCTTTAGTTTGTGTGATCACATGATTAACGTACACGCATGCTTTCCTTTCTCGTAGCTGAGCTGGTGAGTCCAATCACTGCTCCTCAGATGGTCGTCATTAACTTGAGGAACCGTGAACTGAGCAGCAGCCAACTGGACTCCATGTCCCACCTGGTCCTCACTCTTTACCATAACCTGGTGACGGGGTCCAAGGACTTTCCTTACATACCTTTTAAAGGATTGTTCCATCGGGACCAGGTGACGACACCATTTGTCCATGTGAGGCAGAGCCAGAGAGAGAACACCACTCCTTCTCCTCCTACGGACTCACCAGCTGGCATGATGCTGCCGCCTGCGGGCTCCAGCTCTCATCCACGCTTCCTGACTCCAGTTCTTCCAGAGAAAGCGGATCTTGCTGTGCTGAAGGCAGATCGGAGGAACCGTGTCGGCACCTTGACTGTCGACGGCCTCCTCGTCACCAGAGTCATCTCCACTGTTTACCGAACAGAGGACACTGAGATGACGAACCGCTGGAGAATAACAGACTACAGCGCGGACGGCAGACTTCTCACTTCGGTGCTCTGCCGTTTTCTAAATATGTCGGCAAAGCGTGCTAAGAGGAAGGCTCCGGAGGAAGAGAGCAGCATCCGGAGCCCGAGTCCAGCAAGGAAGCGCTTGAGATTATAATATACAGTGAAGCATGTCGAACGTCAGCAAGCCTGAACAAAGTGGTAAGTAGTAAATAGTGCTTAAGGTTGTTTCTAAAATAATGTCCTAAAATATTTGAAAATCGTCGAGGTTTTAACTTTTATTCTTTCTTTTCTGCCTCTTGTTTCTAAAAGTCAGGAAAAAGAGTCACGCTGCGAAGAAACTCCACACAGAAGATTTTCCCTCAGTAAAATGGTAAATATATTCATCTTGTTATGACGTTTGCTCACAATAACCAGGAGTGTTCCTGTGTTTCTGAAGTGATTTACTCTCATTTGGTGTTATTTCATCCAAAGACAACTGAGGGTCTTCAGAGCAGCGTGAACGGCCGTCACCTGAGAGCAAGACAGTCCTGGCGCCTTTGTGGTTCCCTCCAGGTACTCCAGCTTCATCCCACAGTCCAGAGAGATGCAGTTAGGTTGAATGTGAGTGTGAATAGTTGTCTGTTTCTCTGTGTTAGACTGACCTGTCCAGGTTGTACTCCTGCCTCTGGCCCCATAACAGCTGGGATGGCTCCAATCTTGAATTGGATAAGCTGAAGAAATGGATGGAAGGATGATCCAAAGAGAAACATTAAAGGCCCTCTCACAAAAAAAAGATAAGAACTCATTTTACACATTTAAAGTACAAAGAACACATATATTTACCATTTTACTGAGGGAACATCTTCTGTGTGGAGTTTCTTCTCATCTTGGCTCTTTTTCCTGACATTTAGAAACAAGAGGCAGAAAAGAAAGAATAAAAGTTAAAACCTCAACGATTTTTTTAATGTTTGGGATATTTTAGAAACAACCGTAAACACTATTTACTACTTACCACTTTGTTCATTCTTGCTGACGTTCACTCTCCTCATCTTCTCTCTAAAGGAAGATGCAAACGCTCTCATTGTGAAAGATAAGTATACATCCATCTAACCTGCGACTCTGTCACAACTCTGATCAGCAATTCTTTCAGGTTTGTCTGTTTTGATGGTGCTATTAATTGTTATTATCCTTTATCCAGGTAACTTTCAGAGAGGAGCGGAGGGAGGAGCGAAGCCAGCGTGCTCTGTAAACTCTCATTAAAAAAAAGATAAGTACATATTGATTTTATATTATTATGACAGCTCCTCCTCAGTGAACACTTCCTCTAGTTGCTGAAATCATTTACTAATTTTTTTCTTCCCATTTGTCTTTTGTGACCTAAGACAGGACGGATTGAACCCTTTCTCGTAAAAAGATAAGTATTCACTCTGCTTTTAATCAGAATATTGATAAATATCTAAAATTCTGCTCACCTGGTTGATAAAGTTACTAAAACGATTCCCTCTTTACTGTCATTTGTCCTTTAGAGAGAAGATGAGGAGAGTGAACGTCAGCAAGAATGAACAAAGTGGTAAGTAGTAAATAGTGTTTACGGTTGTTTCTAAAATATCCCAAACATTAAAAAATCGTTGAGGTTTTAACTTTTATTCTTTCTTTTCTGCCTCTTGTTTCTAAATGTCAGGAAAAAGAGCCAAGATGAGAAGAAACTCCACACAGAAGATGTTCCCTCAGTAAAATGGTAAATATATTCATCTTGTTATGACGTTTGCTCACAATAACCAGGAGTGTTCCCGTTGTTCTGAAGTGATTCACTCTCATTTGGTGTTATTTGGTGTTTGTCTTTGAAAGGAGAAGAGCAGCAACGACACTGGGAGACAAACAACAGGATGATCCAAAGACAACTGAGGGTCTTCAGAGCAGCGTGAACGGCCGTCACCTGAGAGCAAGACAGTCCTGGCGCCTTTGTGGTTCCCTCCAGGTACTCCAGCTTCATCCCACAGTCCAGAGAGATGCAGTTAGGTTGAATGTGAGTGTGAATAGTTGTCTGTTTCTCTGTGTTAGACTGACCTGTCCAGGTTGTACTCCTGCCTCTGGCCCCATAACAGCTGGGATGGCTCCAATCTTGAATTGGATAAGCTGAAGAAATGGATGGAAGGATGATCCAAAGAGAAACATCAAAGGCCCTCTCACCAGATTTCATTTATTAAATTTGTCTTTACTGAACGATTTCTGGTGTGTATTTGCATTGATACTCAGACAACAGCTCCTCTTTCTGTTTGTGCTGGAAGATTCAGGCAAACACATATTATATAGATTGTTATGATATGACTCAGTTTCACATTTAGTGCTATATGAGAATGATAAGGTCCAGTTTAATAGTATTGCTAGTGTCTAATGAAATGAACACGTGATTTTCTTTTTTTTCTTTTCTTGCCTGTCCCGTTTGGCTCTTTTGCCATCAGAATTGTTGTCTAAAGGCAAAGAAAGATGCCCAACGGATTTACTTTACCAAATTGACCATCCCAGCCTTGCCGTAATGGTCCATTTGATTCACCTTTTATTGTTTATTTTATTTTCACTTGCTGAATACGGGACAGACTTGACTGGGGGAAAGAAGGGGAGAAAGAAAGAGAAACAGCTGAGAAGAGGGACAGGGGAGAAGGGCAAAAAACAAAACCCAACAGAATGGGCAGAAAAAGAAAAGAAAATGCATCTATCGATCACCTGGATCACCTGTTGAGAAAGAAAAAAGAAAACAAGCAGAAGAGAACAAGAGTAATAGAATAAACAACATCACAATGATATATGGGAATATGACAGTAAATACTAAATATTAAACATTATTGTGCAGCACGTAAGATCAGCAGAACACAGTGTGCTTTGAGGTAGGAGCCAAAAAGGGTGTAGTTTGTGGGTGTGATCACCCGTGTGTACACCTGTGAGCATGGACGCGCTTGTTTTTTTAAAAAGTTCCTTGATGTAATGATCTGCTAGAGGGTGTGGGGGGGCCACAGCCCCGTCCTTCAGGGCATGAAGCAGGTATGGAGGAGATCAAAACTCCAGACATCCAGAGGCCCCGATAAGCGGCCGCCAAGGAGTGAGCCGGTGTGTACCTGGACGCCCATCCCCAGACACAAAGAACCACCAACGCACTGATGTCTGAGGGAGTCCACCACTGGCAGGGGAAGTGGTGGTGGGGGGAGATAGGCCTCCAAACCTTGGAGGGCCTGAGATGTCCCCAGAGAGGTGGCGCCTGACACCCAACCTGACATATAGACACAGACATACAGGCACACACAGATACAAACATCCATTCCCACCCTCATGCTCTCATATGCACTTACTCCACACTCAACCAACGTGGAGACAGACATAAAGAGACGCTGTACACACGATCACACTCCCCAAGCGTACTCTACGAACCGGGTCTAGGTACCCTTGCCCCTGAAGGGGGGAACTGCACCCAGACCCAGGTGGTGTTACCCTTTTCCCTGCGGTGGGGAGAGGCAGACCGCCCCGACTCCGCAGCAGCAGGGAGGCCCCACACTCCAGACCGCAGTCGGACGGCCAACTCCTCCTCCTAGCCCCCCCGCTCCAGCAGGCCGCAGAGAACGGGGGTGAGAGAAGACTCCAAACCTCCCTCCACCCGCTCATTGTAGTGTTGATGCATGTGTGTTCTAAGGTGCATTTAAAACCCAGGAGGGCATGGAGCTACCTGCCAGAGAGCAGCAGGTAAGCGCATAGTCCCTCCTGCTAGCCCTCAATGTCTACGCTTACGGCCACACCACCCTGAACACGCCCGATCTCGTCTGATCTCGGAAATCGTGATTTTCAGATCCAGCAAAGTGAATATTTTTCACTGTGGATAAATTGCATGGAAACGTTTAATGAGTCATCAGCTGTTTCACTACAAAGATGATGTGATTAATGTGTTTGATGTGGAGCTCTTATGTAATGATTACATTTTTAAGATGTAATTTTCAAGTGAAAAACATAATATTTATCTGTTGCATAGTTTACAGTGCGGTGTTTTATGCACTGAGTTATCATGTAGAGTTCTGTTTGTCATCTAGCACCATAATCGGGTTTTGTTTTTATTGCATCTTAGATTTTCCAGCTGCTGTGCCTGAGCAGCCACCCAGAGACCCTTTGCTGCAGTTAGTCTCCCTGCAGGAGGCGTCTGGCTGCTGGCTGCTTGATCCAGCTCTGGCTGCTGCACTGGGACAGACCAACGAGGAGGTGGAAAAGTCAAAGCCTGAAAAGGTGCACTGCTGTCAATTTAAATATTAACACAAAATGATGATGTGAGATAAAACAGATTTGATTCTATAATTTGAACAAAAACACATGATATAATTAAAAACACACCATAAAACAAATAAAATGAAGTCAAACTAAACGTAGGCCTGCCTCACAGCCTGAGAATAAACATCTGCATATCAGAAGCTAAAACACTGGTGGTAATCACACTCCTAACCTCCCACTGAGCTGCACCAGCGTCTGATATTATCCAGAAACCACACGGCAGCAGAAATTATTTTCCTCATCAGTTGTTGTAAAAACATGTCAGCACATTATTTTAGAGCATTTATGACATCACAGTTTGGGATTTCATCAGGAAGAGCATCCAGTGTAATAATCTGCCAAATCAAATATGCAGAGCTGCCCACCTTGGTGACCCCGTGTGACAAAGAAGTACACAAACATATGTAATATTACTGGTTGTAGAAAGTAAAATGTGTGTTCTGTCTGGTTTATTTGATTGATTTTGATTTGGGGAATTAGACCAGCAGTGAAGTGTGGGCCACCATTCTGGCTCTGATCTGGCTTCATGGTTTCAAGATGGATGCAAAGGACGAGTGGGAGCTTCTGGCTATGAAGGCTGCCTCGTGGCTCTGTGCTCACAATGGTACTAGCAATGATTGTAACAGATAAAATAACAGCTTTAAAAAACTGTTTCATTCTACAGCTTTCCTCCCACAATCATTATTTTAATATCTGTTTTGTGTTTTTATCACCGTGTGTGTCAGAGTGTGTGGATGCTGGAAATGTCCTGCTGGGTTGCAGCGTGAAGAAAGAAGCTCTGGGTCTCTGAGGGTTTTCTTAAAGTAGCTTCATCTTCAGAGTGAACAGAAGCAGGTCTGCTTACTCCACACTGCCTTTGATACAGAGCTGTTTTATATCATCAGCCCCTTTTACATGTTTATTTGTCGTGAATTATGTACCTAATATTGGTTTTACCATTGTGGAAAAAAAGTATGTCAAAATTGTCTGAATACTCCTGACACAGTAGAAGATTGGACCACTGCTGTGGCAGCTCATTCACAAAGTGTTTTAATTCCTTTTCTCTGCCACTAGATGGCGATTATGTTCATGTTTTTACTGATTTCACACAGAAACACCAAAACCAATCTAGAATCTCATCAATTCGAGAAAGACCACAACCAATACAGCCTTCGTTCGAACAAAATCATACAATTGATTGTCCCAAAAATCAGAACAGAATTGGGGGAAAAGGTTTTAAATACGCTGCCCCTGCTTCCTGGAATAATCTGCAGAAGGAACTCAAATTATTAGAATTGGTTACCTTGGGAGAGTTTAAGTCTGTCTTAAAGGAACGAGAGAACAGCTCTTTTACTCAGTGTGATTGTTTTTAATGTGTTATTGTATATTTTACACATGTTGGTATGGGATATTGTATTTGTTTTAAATGTTATGTGGTATGTGACTTTTGTTGCCATGATGCCAGGTCTCTCTTGGAAATGAGATTTTTAATCTCAATGAGATTTTTTTTACCTGGATAAATAAAGGATTAATAAAAAAAGAGTGTCCGTCTTTCTCTCCATCTTCAAGCTGGCCAAACGTCATGACTTTATATCAGTAAATGGTTTTAACTAATTAAGAAAATGTTATGTGGAGTTTCCCTTATTTTTTCCAAAAAGTTAGATCATAAAGAGGTTTATAATTACTTAACACTCACTAACTTGCGCTGACATAAAATCTTATATCACTTTAAAGGTTTGTTTTAAAAAAAGAGAGGCAAAAATGATGTTTTCCTCATTATACTGATATTTGTCATTATACCATCCATAGATCATAAAAGTCAAGAGCATATTTACAAAAACAAACATATTCCTTTTCTGTCACTTTTTATGGTTTTAAACTAAAATAGCTGTAAAATAGTTTTGGTTGTCCAGTGATGTTTCTTCTGTCTCCTCTCCTCGTCCAATCCATAAAGTAGAGTCCAACTGCTCCCTGGACCCTCTGCAGTACCTCAACACTGATCAAACCCAGGCCACGGTAAGTAGAGTGCTGATGTGTCTGCTGTGTGTGGTTGTTACTTCTTCCTGAGGAATAAATATGAATGTGTTTGTGGTGTGCAGGTCAAGCTGGCTGCAGGACACAAGTTTGACAGAGATGTTGAACTGCTGATTTATTACAAAGACGCCCACCAGCCCACTGCTGTGGTGGAGGCAGGACAGGCCTCTGCTGAGCCGGGTGAGTGAAAAATAAGTGAAGTCATTAGTTTGCAAATAAAAATTCAAGATCCCAGTTCTTCAACCTGGAATTTAATTGTATTGGAATATATTAGAAACTGTAAACTTGACATTTTTCTGTCCTTTTCATGTCTCTGATGTGTTCAATGGCTTCATGTGGAGAGTTTGTGTTGGTAGTGAATCAATCTGAAAATATGAGTAATACTCGCACCAGCAGTGCCAGAGTATTCATAAAGTGGTGTTAGAGTTACAAAATATTTCCTCAAATCGTTCCTCTCACACAGTGGCCTCACCATCTTTCCCTCTTCCCTTCAGGACAGTCCTCTGCTCCTGTTGAAGAGTTTACCAATGGGCTGCTATTCAAACATTTTACAGTTTGGGGTCTCGTTGTGAACACATCTTCCCGTGAGTTGTATTCATGTGATCTCAGTGACTTAAAGTGATATCACTGTAAAACACCATGTTGCCTTTGGATGATTCTGCAAAACTCCAGGTTATGTTTGATTTACTTGCTAAAACAGATTACTGAAAGCATACTTGTATACCTGCCAAAGAGTTGAGCTTTTGCTTGTGTAGGTGAAAAAACTCTCCTCTCTTGCTGTTTGTCTTTACTGATGGAGAGGTGGGGAGCACCAAAGAAGTGATTGAGAATTCAGGTTCTCTGCGTACCAAACCTGTGTGTCTTAAAAACAGTTGTTGTATTGCAGGTGTTTCTCTTTTGGGATTGGGGAAGGGGCCAGCTCTGCTCTCATCAATGGGATGGCCAAGGAGGAGGTCACGCTCAGTTCATCACAGGGACTGACAGGATGCAACCAAAAGTAAGACAATGAGTCATAACAATTATCATGAAAAGGCAAGATGATATTAGTATTTGAACAGAAGACATAAATTCCAAAAACATAAATGTATATTTTTTCAGGGTTTTTCATTATTTTTCAGGTGATGCAGTCGCTGCAGTTTGCTCTGCAGCTGACTGTGGTCGACATCTCAGTCATATTGGATTTACCAAAGGAAGTGTCTGTCACTGTCCTCTCTCCACTAATCACAACACTTTTCCAGGGTCAGAGGTCACTGATTTATGCCCAGCTCACCAGGACAGGTAGGAGCAGCCTCTCATGTTGTTGGCAAACTAGATCAATCTGCTGGAACATCTGATTTTAGGACAATCACTTGCTTTTCCAAAGGACACTGACAACCAGACGTTAGATGCCACAGCCCTGGCCCACGGTATCCCCCCCCCATGCATGCGGTGGGCCTTCTGTAGAAAGAGAGCAGCTTAATGAAGGTGACAAGGTGAAAATAGGGTGATTGATGTGCCGGTGCTGTGAGGGCATGTATAACACCACCTGCCCAAGTGTTGAATATAAGGAGGCTTTGAAGAATCTACAATAATTGTGTGTTGTTTGTACATGAATCACAATGTGTTACTTCAGAGGAGTGATGTTTTCAGGGGGTTTTTTTCTGCGCTGCAGAAAATTGAAAAACTACTGTGAACTTGGTGGATCTGTCCAGATCTTTGACTGGAAACTATTTCTATGAATGAGTGGTTCAAAAATGTGTAAGTGAAAAGCTGCCATATTTCAGGTCCCAAAGTCAAACGAACACTGAGGGATCACTGAGAGCTAAAAACGGTCTAACTTCTTTCATCTTTAATAAAATGATCAGTGTTGCTGTTTTACCGGGTTTAACAATTAAGTTTAACATCCAGGCATCCAAGAAAACAGAGTTTATTCAATTTAACTGAGTTAGAGGTTTGCAGTAAGTTAGCTCGCTAGTTTCCACCTAAACATGATCATCATAAGCAGTGTTACCAATTCATACACTGGTTTATCATCTAGACTTTTTGTCTCATGCAGCACCATGATCAGGTCCAGTTTTTATTTCATCTTTGATTTTTCAGCTGCTGTGCCTGAGCAGCCTCCCAGAGACCCTTTGTTGCAGTTAGTCTTCCTCCAGAAGCCATCTGGCTGCTTGATCCAGCTCTGGCTGCTGCACCGGGAAAGAGCAGTGAGGAGGTGGATTGATAAATGAAATTCATAACAAAAATTCATAATGGACTTTTTCCATTTAGGAATAATAAAAATCAGCTTTCTTTTTAATTGCTATTAACTGACAGTCAGATAACCAGCTTTTAAAAACATATTCATAAACACTTTGCAATCAACAAAATTTACACAGAGGTTATAGATGAAATAAAAAGTATCACGTGTTTTCATGTTTATAACTCTGTTATTGTACATATTCTGTGTTATACATCATAATCATTCCAGTCTCTCTCTTTTTTTTTTTACTGTTTTAATCTTTATAAAACTCTTATTTATTTATTTATTTTTATGATTTCTGCTGCCCTATTGGTCTGGTCTCTCTTGAAAATCTGAAAACGTGATATTCATAATAAAAGGATTTAAAAGTTTACTGCCAAAAATTATTAAACTTCATAACAGAAATGTGCTAACTGGCTTGAAATAGATTGAAACTGTTATGAGATTGCTTCAGGGAGCAGACATGACACCGTCTTTTAGGTTTCGCCATCACTTTGTATTATGCGCACAACACCACCCTCCTCTGGCTTCCACGTGAACTGCACCTTAAACATCAACTGTTTACAAATGTCATGACACAAACAAACGTTTCAATACCGTAAATCACTTTTTGGACTGCGATCACTTTTTGGCACAACATCGGCTCTGATAACATTTAAAGCGCATTGAAAAACTATTCTTTAATGCTAAAAATCCATTATCAATTGTAATTATTTATTTATTAATTTAAATTTCAGATATCGATCTTCATTTTTGTAAACTGGTGAATTAATGATTTTTTTAAAGAATTAAAACGACAAAGTTTGGCAACATATTTTTATAAAGGATGAATAAAAGAGTAAAATAAAATGAGAAATATATATATTTTTGAAAAAGCTATGATAATTAGACGAACTTTATTTTAAATAAATAAAATTGATTTTCGGTGGCACTGGGAGTCATGGTGATGATGACGTGTTTGAGTGCAGGTATAAAAGCAGGAGGCAAAATTGGAATTCGGGTTTCACGTTTGAGCGCAAACAGGAGCTTTTTCCCACTAGTGCTGTGAAAACTCGGATTTTTCAAACTACAGCCAACGTTTGAAAATCTTCAAGAAGGATTTGCAAAATGACTTCTACAAACTTCAGTCGCGAGATGCACCTGTTCTCCCTTTTTATTGACGAGGTGTTAGATCAACGCTATGGTGAGTACAGCAGGCTAATATGTCAGAGTGCTAGCAAACAAATACAACTTAGATTTTTGTCTTTTATTGTTTGGAAGTAGGACTTCATGAGTGTTAACGTTTAGGATGAGATGTTTCATACTTGAGTAACATCAATTTTAACATGTGCCAGTACACTATAAAGATGGCGCCATGTTTTTTTTTAAATCGCTGGAAAAAAAAACAATTGAATGCACGCGCCCTGGAAACGACGTAAGGCATTGGAGGACGCTGACGTCAGCGCGCGGCCGTTTTTGCATGTAGAGGGTTTGAGTTGACATGTTTGGGCTGCTGGCGCTGAGTTATACGTGAAAGTTTCATAAATTGTGAATTTTATAAAGCTGGAGAATGGAGTTTTAAAAGTTCACAGAGTCGCTGGATGAGTTTGAGATTGAAACAGTGTGTGCCTGCAATAAGGAGGTGGGAGGTTTCTCACCTAAATGTAGCTGCTTTATTCTCAAAATATCGATGCTCAACTAATATGAAGATATTACTCCTTAATGTGAATGCGTATTAAAACCTCAGTGAAAGTCCATGCAGCCTTACACTGCATGAAAACTTTTACCAAAAAAGGTGAAGGCTTTCATAAACAATGAGTTCTGCTGGGAGCTTCTTACTGTTTGTGTGTGGAAGAGCTTATGATGATGTAAAGCCATGTCTGGACAATTTAAATTCAGGCTTTAGTTTGTGTGATCACATGATTAACGTACACGCATGCTTTCCTTTCTCGTAGCTGAGCTGGTGAGTCCAATCACTGCTCCTCAGATGGTCGTCATTAACTTGAGGAACCGTGAACTGAGCAGCAGCCAACTGGACTCCATGTCCCACCTGGTCCTCACTCTTTACCATAACCTGGTGACGGGGTCCAAGGACTTTCCTTACATACCTTTTAAAGGATTGTTCCATCGGGACCAGGTGACGACACCATTTGTCCATGTGAGGCAGAGCCAGAGAGAGAACACCACTCCTTCTCCTCCTACGGACTCACCAGCTGGCATGATGCTGCCGCCTGCGGGCTCCAGCTCTCATCCACGCTTCCTGACTCCAGTTCTTCCAGAGAAAGCGGATCTTGCTGTGCTGAAGGCAGATCGGAGGAACCGTGTCGGCACCTTGACTGTCGACGGCCTCCTCGTCACCAGAGTCATCTCCACTGTTTACCGAACAGAGGACACTGAGATGACGAACCGCTGGAGAATAACAGACTACAGCGCGGACGGCAGACTTCTCACTTCGGTGCTCTGCCGTTTTCTAAATATGTCGGCAAAGCGTGCTAAGAGGAAGGCTCCGGAGGAAGAGAGCAGCATCCGGAGCCCGAGTCCAGCAAGGAAGCGCTTGAGATTATAATATACAGTGAAGCATGTCGAACGTCAGCAAGCCTGAACAAAGTGGTAAGTAGTAAATAGTGCTTAAGGTTGTTTCTAAAATAATGTCCTAAAATATTTGAAAATCGTCGAGGTTTTAACTTTTATTCTTTCTTTTCTGCCTCTTGTTTCTAAAAGTCAGGAAAAAGAGTCACGCTGCGAAGAAACTCCACACAGAAGATTTTCCCTCAGTAAAATGGTAAATATATTCATCTTGTTATGACGTTTGCTCACAATAACCAGGAGTGTTCCTGTGTTTCTGAAGTGATTTACTCTCATTTGGTGTTATTTGATCCAAAGACAACTGAGGGTCTTCAGAGCAGCGTGAACGGCCGTCACCTGAGAGCAAGACAGTCCTGGCGCCTTTGTGGTTCCCTCCAGGTACTCCAGCTTCATCCCACAGTCCAGAGAGATGCAGTTAGGTTGAATGTGAGTGTGAATAGTTGTCTGTTTCTCTGTGTTAGACTGACCTGTCCAGGTTGTACTCCTGCCTCTGGCCCCATAACAGCTGGGATGGCTCCAATCTTGAATTGGATAAGCTGAAGAAATGGATGGAAGGATGATCCAAAGAGAAACATTAAAGGCCCTCTCACAAAAAAAAGATAAGAACTCATTTTACACATTTAAAGTACAAAGAACACATATATTTACCATTTTACTGAGGGAACATCTTCTGTGTGGAGTTTCTTCTCATCTTGGCTCTTTTTCCTGACATTTAGAAACAAGAGGCAGAAAAGAAAGAATAAAAGTTAAAACCTCAACGATTTTTTTAATGTTTGGGATATTTTAGAAACAACCGTAAACACTATTTACTACTTACCACTTTGTTCATTCTTGCTGACGTTCACTCTCCTCATCTTCTCTCTAAAGGAAGATGCAAACGCTCTCATTGTGAAAGATAAGTATACATCCATCTAACCTGCGACTCTGTCACAACTCTGATCAGCAATTCTTTCAGGTTTGTCTGTTTTGATGGTGCTATTAATTGTTATTATCCTTTATCCAGGTAACTTTCAGAGAGGAGCGGAGGGAGGAGCGAAGCCAGCGTGCTCTGTAAACTCTCATTAAAAAAAAGATAAGTACATATTGATTTTATATTATTATGACAGCTCCTCCTCAGTGAACACTTCCTCTAGTTGCTGAAATCATTTACTAATTTTTTTCTTCCCATTTGTCTTTTGTGACCTAAGACAGGACGGATTGAACCCTTTCTCGTAAAAAGATAAGTATTCACTCTGCTTTTAATCAGAATATTGATAAATATCTAAAATTCTGCTCACCTGGTTGATAAAGTTACTAAAACGATTCCCTCTTTACTGTCATTTGTCCTTTAGAGAGAAGATGAGGAGAGTGAACGTCAGCAAGAATGAACAAAGTGGTAAGTAGTAAATAGTGTTTACGGTTGTTTCTAAAATATCCCAAACATTAAAAAATCGTTGAGGTTTTAACTTTTATTCTTTCTTTTCTGCCTCTTGTTTCTAAATGTCAGGAAAAAGAGCCAAGATGAGAAGAAACTCCACACAGAAGATGTTCCCTCAGTAAAATGGTAAATATATTCATCTTGTTATGACGTTTGCTCACAATAACCAGGAGTGTTCCCGTTGTTCTGAAGTGATTCACTCTCATTTGGTGTTATTTGGTGTTTGTCTTTGAAAGGAGAAGAGCAGCAACGACACTGGGAGACAAACAACAGGATGATCCAAAGACAACTGAGGGTCTTCAGAGCAGCGTGAACGGCCGTCACCTGAGAGAAGACAGTCCTGGCGCCTTTGTGGTTCCCTCCAGGTACTCCAGCTTCATCCCACAGTCCAGAGAGATGCAGTTAGGTTGAATGTGAGTGTGAATAGTTGTCTGTTTCTCTGTGTTAGACTGACCTGTCCAGGTTGTACTCCTGCCTCTGGCCCCATAACAGCTGGGATGGCTCCAATCTTGAATTGGATAAGCTGAAGAAATGGATGGAAGGATGATCCAAAGAGAAACATCAAAGGCCCTCTCACCAGCTTTCATTTATTAAATTTGTCTTTACTGAACGATTTCTGGTGTGTATTTGCATTGATACTCAGACAACAGCTCCTCTTTCTGTTTGTGCTGGAAGATTCAGGCAAACACATATTACATATATAGATTGTTATGATATGACTCAGTTTCACATATGAGAATGATAAGGTCCAGTTTAATAGTATTGCTAGTGTCTAATGAAATGAACACGTGATTTTCTTTTTTTTCTTTTCTTGCCTGTCCCGTTTGGCTCTTTTGCCATCAGAATTATTGTCTAAAGGCAAAGAAAGATGCCCAACGGATTTACTTTACCAAATTGACCATCCCAGCCTTGCTGTAATGGTCCATTTGATTCACCTTTTATTGTTTATTTTATTTTCACTTGCTGAATATGGGACAGACTTGACTGGGGGAAAGAAGGGGAGAAAGAAAGAGAAACAGCTGAGAAGAGGGACAGGGGAGAAGGGCAAAAAACAAAACCCAACAGAATGGGCAGGAAAAAAAAATGCATCTATCGATCACCTGGATCACCTGTTGAGAAAGAAAAAAGAAAACAAGCAGAAGAGAACAAGAGTAATAGAATAAACAACATCACAATGATATATGGGAATATGACAGTAAATACTAAATATTAAACATTATTGTGCAGCACGTAAGATCAACAGAACACAGTGTGCTTTGAGGTAGGAGCCAAAAAGGGTGTAGTTTGTGGGTGTGATCACCCGTGTGTACACCTGTGAGCATGGACGCGCTTGTTTTTTTAAAAAGTTCCTTCATGTAATGATCTGCTAGAGCAGGGCTGCCCAATCCCAGTCCTCGAGAGCTACTATCCTGCAGCTTTTAGATGCATCCCTACTCCAACACAGCTGAATCAAATGAATGGCTTGTTATCAGGCCTTTGCCAAACACGATGGCATGCTGAAGAGGTAATCAAACCATTTGATTCAGCTGTGTTGGAGTAGGGATGCATCTAAAAGCTGCAGGATAGTAGCTCTCGAGGACTGGGATTGGGCAGCCCTGTGCTAGAGGGTGTGGGGGGGGCCACAGCCCCGTCCTCCAGGGCATGAAGCAGGTATGGAGGAGATCAAAACTCCAGACATCCAGAGGCCCCCAGAACACAAGAGACCAAGGAAGACCAACAGAGGGGCAGCTGCGCCACTGTACCAGAAAGAGCTGAGGAGAGTCCCAGATGAGGGCTCACTCAGCAGCCGCGGAGCAGGAGCCAGGGGGAGTTGCAGTGACGCGCCCGTGAGCTCCGCTGGCAGCCAGCTGTGCCTGAGTGACCGAGCTCCAGGCCGAGAGGCCGGGGGCACCCCATCTCCGAAGTGGCCCGAGCGAGCCCCAGGATCCAGGCCCCAATAAGCGGCCGCCAAGGAGTGAGCCGGTGTGTACCTGGACGCCCATCCCCAGACACAAAGAACCACCAACGCACCGATGTCTGAGGGAGTGCGCCATTGGCAGGGGAAGTGGTGGTGGGGGGAGATAGGCCTCCAAACCTTGGAGGGCCTGAGATGTCCCCAGAGAGGTGGCGTCTGATACCCAACCTGACATATAGACACAGACATACAGGCACACACAGACACAAACATCCATTCCCACCCTCATGCTCTCATATGCACTTACTCCACACTCAACCAACGTGGAGACAGACATAAAGAGACGCTGTACACACGATCACACTCCCCAAGCGTACTCTACGAACCGGGTCTAGGTACCCTTGCCCCTGAAGGGGGGAACTGCACCCAGACCCAGGTGGTGTTACCCTTTTCCCTGCGGTGGGGAGAGGCAGACCGCCCCGACTCTGCAGCAGCAGGGAGGCCCCACACTCCAGACCGCAGTCGGACGGCCAACTCCTCCTCCTAGCCCCCCCGCTCCAGCGGGCCGCAGAGAACGGGGGTGAGAGAAGACTCCAAACCTCCCTCCACCCGCTCATTGTAGTGTTGATGCATGTGTGTTCTAAGGTGCATTTAAAACCCAGGAGGGCATGGAGCTACCTGCCAGAGAGCAGCAGGTAAGCGCATAGTCCCTCCTGCTAGCCCTCAATGTCTACGCTTACGGCCACACCACCCTGAACACGCCCGATCTCGTCTGATCTCGGAACACGTGATTTTCAGATCCAGCAAAGTGAATATTTTTCACTGTGGATAAATTGCATGGAAACGTTTAATGAGTCATCAGCTATTTCACTACAAAGATGATGTGATTAATGTGTTTGATGTGGAGCTCTTATGTAATGATTACATTTTTAAGATGTAATTTTCAAGTGAAAAACATAATATTTATCTGTTGCATAGTTTACAGTGCGGTGTTTTATGCACTGAGTTATCATGTAGAGTTCTGTTTGTCATCTAGCACCATAATCGGGTTTTGTTTTTATTGCATCTTAGATTTTCCAGCTGCTGTGCCTGAGCAGCCACCCAGAGACCCTTTGCTGCAGTTAGTCTCCCTGCAGGAGGCGTCTGGCTGCTGGCTGCTTGATCCAGCTCTGGCTGCTGCACTGGGACAGACCAACGAGGAGGTGGAAAAGTCAAAGCCTGAAAAGGTGCACTGCTGTCAATTTAAATATTAACACAAAATGATGATGTGAGATAAAACAGATTTGATTCTATAATTTGAACAAAAACACATGATATAATTAAAAACACACCATAAAACATATAAAATGAAGTCAAACTAAACGTAGGCCTGCCTCACAGCCTGAGAATAAACATCTGCATATCAGAAGCTAAAACACTGGTGGTAATCACACTCCTAACCTCCCACTGAGCTGCACCAGCGTCTGATATTATCCAGAAACCACACGGCAGCAGAAATTATTTTCCTCATCAGTTGTTGTAAAAACATGTCAGCACATTATTTTAGAGCATTTATGACATCACAGTTTGGGATTTCATCAGGAAGAGCATCCAGTGTAATAATCTGCCAAATCAAATATGCAGAGCTGCCCACCTTGGTGACCCCGTGTGACAAAGAAGTACACAAACATATGTAATATTACTGGTTGTAGAAAGTAAAATGTGTGTTCTGTCTGTTTTATTTGATTGATTTTGATTTGGGGAATTAGACCAGCAGTGAAGTGTGGGCCACCATTCTGGCTCTGATCTGGCTTCATGGTTTCAAGATGGATGCAAAGGACGAGTGGGAGCTTCTGGCTATGAAGGCTGCCTCGTGGCTCTGTGCTCACAATGGTACTAGCAATGATTGTAACAGATAAAATAACAGCTTTAAAAAACTATTTCATTCTACAGCTTTCCTCCCACAATCATTATTTTAATATCTGTTTTGTGTTTTTAGCACCGTGTGTGTCAGAGTGTGTGGATGCTGGAAATGTCCTGCTGGGTTGCAGCGTGAAGAAAGAAGCTCTGGGACTCTGAGGGTTTTCTTAAAGTAGCTTCATCTTCAGAGTGAACAGAAGCAGGTCTGCTTACTCCACACTGCCTTTGATACAGAGCTGTTTTATATCATTGTTGTGTTTTCTACGGCACAAAAGTTAGGCGCACACAAATTTTATAATAATTTATATAATATTATGTGTTTTTCTGGATACACTGTGCTTTTTTCAGCATTCAAAGATTGATGACACCGTGTCAGAGCACTGGCTATGAATTTCAGAAGGATCAGGCCTTAACCTAACAGAAAAGTTATCAATAGTAATTTTCTTATTACAGCTACATCCACTTCTGTCGTGCCTAGGCTGCTCACTAGGGCTGGGTATCATCACTGATTTCTATAATCCCTTCGATTCCAGTTCTCAAAGTCCCAATTCGATTCAACTTAGCCTCAGACAGTCAGAAATATTATAATTCTGATCATTTATCAGTACTGACTTCATCAGAATTGTGAACATCACAGCAGATGCCTTTGTGTGAAAGTAACTGAGAATAAAACACAGAAAAACATGAAGGAGATTTTCCTGGTCTGGCTTTTTATAGCAGATAACCTTCAAAATATTCTACAATGTTCTGCATATAAAGTTTAAATTTCTTCAGTATTGAACAACAAAAAAAATAGGCTTTCTTGTCCAAGGTCATTTAAGTGAAAAAAAGAAAAAGAAAAGAAAAAGACAGCAGCGCTGTAAACAACGGTAGACTGGTGGGTAATAAGCGAATGAATAATACAGGAAACAGAGATTGGAGACGGGAAACTGTTCTTGAAGTACAGAGAGAGATAGAGAGAGAGCTAGCTGTGCATGGAGTGTGATTTTAATAGTCGTGGAAGCAAAACAGCAAAATTCATGATGACATTGATCAAATGTGAAGCGCAGTTTGCTGCTTCTTTTGCTGCTGGCTCGATGAATTTTGGTTGAAAGAGACAAAACCTGCAGCTCAGAATCAGCGCAAAAAGATGTAATCACAGACCGGACGCATCAGAATCGCTGAGCTCCGACAGCGTGTCCGTCTAAGGCCGTCGGATGAGAAAGCCGAGAAAGACAAAGCTGATTCTGATGCGTCGGGTCCGCTCTGTGTTTACGTCTTTGTGTGGAATCCGTGTACCTGCTCTCATTTGCTGTTTGGTTGTTGTTGAAATGGTTTTGTGAGCTTTAATCTGAGAATCTGGCGTTTCTGGCAAAACACAGTTATATTTAAAAGTCATTCAGGATTTAATGAATTGATATCGCTTTATTCAAGCTACTCACCTCCCATTTCCACCTGCACTTTCAACTGGACCACGGCCAATCAGAGAGGTCCCGCCCCTTACTATCTCTGATTGGTTTAGTCCACGATAGGGGCAAAATGTGTGTCTGTTGTTGATGTCACCTGTTCGTTTTTGAGGAGAGAGACAAACGACTGCAGAGTCTCATTCAGGTGCGTCAAAACAGGATTTAATTAGAAAACATATGGGGGGAAGTCGAGCACGATCACCCAAACAGCATCGAACTTCCTTACAACAGTTAAGATGGATCATTTTATACATATGATGACCAACAATATATGTCACCCCAGATAAAAACAACATCGGCCATATTCTAAAACAGAACAGTTCCTCTCTCAGTTCCTCCAGATACATCTATTTATTCTACTTGTTAGACTTAAACAACACTTGCAAACAGTTTACCCAGACAGGCTATGTCTGTGTGTTAATTTAAGTGCATGACCTCCCTCTACCTCATTCAAGCTACTCACCTCCCACTACCACCTGCACCTTCATCTGGACCACGGCGAATCAGAGAGGTCCCGCCCCTTACTATCTCTGATTGGTTTAGTCCACGATAGGGGCAAAATGTGTGTCTGTTGTTGACCACAGGGAAGGTTGCAGTTTTTTGTTTTTTTTTTGCTACCCGAACAGTTGGTCGCACAGGTGCAACCAAATATTTCTTTTTAGTCGCACCACTGAAAAATTTGGTCGTATTTGCGACCAAATTGGTCGCACTCTAGAGCCCTGCTTGAACGTCTTAAGACAGCACATAGTCTCCATTCATGTTCGCTTATTCATGACTGTAGTTAGAGTTACATCTGAATTTTCAAAAACTGCCTGTTTTGTAGTGATTGAAATAATAATTAGCATAAAAAGTTATGAAATCTATGTTTGGTTTTTTATTTCTTTGTTGTAACAATTTTGGAAATAAATTGTATATTGGCGTAAAAGTATCAATATATTTGAGGTTTGAGCAGCAAAGTTGAGTACCAGGGTTTTGCTCCTGAATAACTTCCTAAGTCTTCTCTGCCAATGCCAAATAGCTTTCTGGGTGCTGCGCTGCACTGTCAGAGCACACCTCCTTATCTAAGGTTTTCTGTGTTTCTTATTCTCTTTAAAAGTTCTGCTGAGGGCCTCCTATACTCGAAGTCTAAGAGCCAACTCTGTTCTTTGGCTCGACTTTCTTCCATAATCTTTTCACTTTTGTGAGAAATAAAACACAATTTAAGAACAGATTGTCATAAAAAGTAATGACATCAATAACTACACCAAGGACATTCAAAACAAATTTTAAACTTGGCTTAAAGACCATAAGTCTGATCTGAAAATGTCGACCAACTTCAACATTTAGATTGTGACACTAACTTGTCTCTCTTCCACAGTGTGTTTCTTTTGTCCTGCTCCCCTCTCCCTTAACCAGTTGTGGCAAATGGCTGCCCCTTCCTGAGCCTTGATTTCCCAGAGGTTTCTTCCTGTTAAAGGGGAGTTTTTATTTCCCACTGTTGCCAGGTACTTGCTCAAAGAGGATCATTCAATTGTTGTTGTTTTTTTTCTGTATTACTTAGTGTATTTACCTTACAATATAAAGCACCTTGAGGTGACTGTTGTGTTGATTTGGCGCTATATAATTAAAACTGAATTACATCTCTGAAGAAATGTTACATGCATGTTTTGTTGCCTTTTTAAAGTGATGGGGGAATAATTGTAATGGGCTAATAAAAAGGGACAGACGTGCTCTGTGTAAAGATCAACCCTTTGACCACCATTCACTGCATCATTAATTGCTTTAACTTATAGTCCATAATGCTGTAAAAACAAAAGAAGGAAAAGCTGAGTCATTTTCACATTTTTATTGAGGTTTGAATTCAGAAAGTCTGTTGCTGATCTCAGTAAATGTAACAGGATGTCTCCGAAAATTTACAGTTGTGGATAAAACAGGGTGATGTGTTATTGTCAGGTTTGAGTGAATAACAGGACCCAAATGCAGGACTTCCTGAGAAGCCACAGTGGAGGAGTGAAGGAGAAGGTGGTGCAGCTCAGTGTCCAATCAGGAGTGAGCAGTTTTTTCACTGCCTTCATTGCGTTCAACAAAGACAACGGAGAGGCGATCCAAGGACCTCTTGTCCAGAGAAATATTCCATCAAGTTTTTGTTTTGAGTTTTTGTTGTTTTTTGTTTTTTAAAGCAAACACTAAAACTGTCACCCACACCTCTGAAGATAAAGATTACTAATCATAAATAAAGGGAATATTATCACGATGAGGACACTATCAGAGGTAGTTCAGGGAACTGTTATACTTCATACCAGAAAAATCTTTTTTCTTTTCTTGTTTTTTTGGCTTGACTTCATGGTAGGCAAAATGAAGAAGAGTGCTTGATTGCGCCTAAGTAAGTAAAAGCTGCATGGCAAAACAACACACACCTTCACTGCAGATGCATGCACAGAAACCAGTATTTTTTGTATCTTAAATATTAAGTAGTGTGTGTACAGTAGTCAATATAATGGGATGTGTCCTAAAGCAGCGAAAGAAGAACTGAGTTCTTGCAGCATTTTGCAATATTTAGGATTTTATTGAACACTTTTACCTTTCAACATTTGTAACATTAATGAGTAATGAAGCATTGCAGAATAATTCTGTGTTTTTGATTATTTATTGTACACTACAAGTAAACAACAATAAGTTAAACATCTGTCACATCTGTCAGAAGCTTGGATACATTTACTCCTACAAGGATTTTACTCTTATGAAATGTAAAAAGAACACTGAAATTATATTTTACAGTTTTTCACATAAACAGTTTTGCTTTGCTTACAGTTTTATGCATTACAGATATCATCTTTCACTTGTGTATTTTAATGTGTTTCAGAACAATATTTCTGTTGTGCAGACTTACGGTTGGTAAACAGCAAATATCCAAGTCATTAAAAATAATATCTGTCATGTAGCTCCTGACTCCCTAAGAGTCATAAGCTTTACAGTATTTTATGAAGACATACAAACGTTTATTTTCAAACTAATAACTGAGTCACAGGGTCAAAAATAAAAAATTAACAGTCAGTACTTTTGTTGTTCTTTTTGACAAATTCCTGTTAAATGTATTGGACCCTCTGTTTTTAGGTTTCATTTTTTTCATCTTGACTTCCTTGGAAATGCTAGCAAGAAGTCAGTTCAACAGATGTAACTTATAGTGAGATTCGAGGCAGTGCAGCATTAATATCAGAATATCTTAATTTTGATTATTAATCCTCTGGTTGACCCCATATTGCATTTCTTCATCTTAAAATGATGCACAGTCTTTATGTGAAATGTACTGTCTTCTTGATATTTATCAACCCATCAGTTTGTATTTCTGGGTGTTAATAAAGTTCCAACTTTTGTATTGTAACATTTTTGTGTTTTTCTTTCTTTAGTTTTTCAGACAACTCAAACTTTTATACACTTGTGATGAGCTGAGTGTGTGTGTGCGTGTGTGTGTGTGTGTAAGAAGTACCACTTTTAACAACTTCATTAATATTGTTTTGTATCATAGTAATAAAGGTTAGTTTTAATGTCTGTATCTCCTCCTTATTTAATCTGGGATGTTCTTTTCTAAAAACCTCAGGATTGTTTAAGTACTTGGTGAGTTTAGAAGGTAAGTGAAACACTACCCACACCTACCCAAGTGTTGAATATAAGGAGGCTTTGAAGAATCTACAATAATTGTGTGTTGTTTGTACACGAATCACAATGTGTTACTTCAGAGGAGTGATGTTTTCAGGGGGGGGGGGGTTTCTGCGCTGCAGAAGATTGAAAAACTACTGTGAACTTGGTGGATCTGTCCAGATCTTTGACTGGAAACTATTTCTATGAATGAGTGGTTCAAAAATGTGTAAGTGAAAAGCTGCCATATTTCAGGTCCCAAAGTCAAACGAACACTGAGGGATCACTGAGAGCTAAAAACGGTCTAACTTCTTTCATCTTTAATAAAATGATCAGCGTTGCTGTTTTACCGGGTTTAACAATTAAGTTTAACATCCAGGCATCCAAGAAAACAGAGTTTATTCAATTTAACTGAGTTAGAGGTTTGCAGTAAGTTAGCTCGCTAGTTTCCATCTAAACATGATCATCATAAGCAGTGTTACCAATTCATACACTGGTTTATCATCTAGACTTTTTGTCTCATGCAGCACCATGATCAGGTCCAGTTTTTATTTCATCTTTGATTTTTCAGCTGCTGTGCCTGAGCAGCCTCCCAGAGACCCTTTGTTGCAGTTAGTCTTCCTCCAGAAGCCATCTGGCTGCTTGATCCAGCTCTGGCTGCTGCACCGGGAAAGAGCAGTGAGGAGGTGGATTGATAAATGAAATTCATAACAAAAATTCATAATGGACTTTTTCCATTTAGGAATAATAAAAATCAGCTTTCTTTTTAATTGCTATTAACTGACAGTCAGATAACCAGCTTTTAAAAACATATTCATAAACACTTTGCAATCAACAAAATTTACACAGAGGTTATAGATGAAATAAAAAGTATCACGTGTTTTCGTGTTTATAACTCTGTTATTGTACATATTCTGTGTTATACATCATAATCATTCCAGTCTCTCTCTTTTTTTTTTTACTGTTTTAATCTTTATAAAACTCTTATTTATTTATTTATTTTTATGATTTCTGCTGCCCTATTGGTCTGGTCTCTCTTGAAAATCTGAAAACGTGATATTCATAATAAAAGGATTTAAAAGTTTACTGCCAAAAATTATTAAACTTCATAACAGAAATGTGCTAACTGGCTTGAAATAGATTGAAACTGTTATGAGATTGCTTCAGGGAGCAGACATGACACCGTCTTTTAGGTTTCGCCATCACTTTGTATTATGCGCACAACACCACCCTCCTCTGGCTTCCACATGAACTGCACCTTAAACATCAACTGTTTACAAATGTCATGACACAAACAAACGTTTCAATACCGTAAATCACTTTTTGGACTGCGATCACTTTTTGGCACAATATCGGCTCTGATAACATTTAAAGCGCATTGAAAAACTATTCTTTAATGCTAAAAATCCATTATCAATTGTAATTATTTATTTATTAATTTAAATTTCAGATATCGATCTTCATTTTTGTAAACTGGTGAATTAATGATTTTTTTAAAGAATTAAAACGACAAAGTTTGGCAACATATTTTTATAAAGGATGAATAAAACAGTAAAATAAAATGAGAAATATATATATTTTTGAAAAAGCTATGATAATTAGACGAACTTTATTTTAAATAAATAAAATTGATTTTCGGTGGCACTGGGAGTCATGGTGATGATGACGTGTTTGAGTGCAGGTATAAAAGCAGGAGGCAAAATTGGAATTCGGGTTTCACGTTTGAGCGCAAACAGGAGCTTTTTCCCACTAGTGCTGTGAAAACTCGGATTTTTCAAACTACAGCCAACGTTTGAAAATCTTCAAGAAGGATTTGCAAAATGACTTCTACAAACTTCAGTCGCGAGATGCACCTGTTCTCCCTTTTTATTGACGAGGTGTTAGATCAACGCTATGGTGAGTACAGCAGGCTAATATGTCAGAGTGCTAGCAAACAAATACAACTTAGATTTTTGTCTTTTATTGTTTGGAAGTAGGACTTCATGAGTGTTAACGTTTAGGATGAGATGTTTCATACTTGAGTAACATCAATTTTAACATGTGCCAGTACACTATAAAGATGGCGCCATGTTTTTTTTTAAATCGCTGGAAAAAAAAACAATTGAATGCACGCGCCCTGGAAACGACGTAAGGCATTGGAGGACGCTGACGTCAGCGCGCGGCCGTTTTTGCATGTAGAGGGTTTGAGTTGACATGTTTGGGCTGCTGGCGCTGAGTTATACGTGAAAGTTTCATAAATTGTGAATTTTATAAAGCTGGAGAATGGAGTTTTAAAAGTTCACAGAGTCGCTGGATGAGTTTGAGATTGAAACAGTGTGTGCCTGCAATGAGGAGGTGGGAGGTTTCTCACCTAAATGTAGCTGCTTTATTCTCAAAATATCGATGCTCAACTAATATGAAGATATTACTCCTTAATGTGAATGCGTATTAAAACCTCAGTGAAAGTCCATGCAGCCTTACACTGCATGAAAACTTTTACCAAAAAAGGTGAAGGCTTTCATAAACAATGAGTTCTGCTGGGAGCTTCTTACTGTTTGTGTGTGGAAGAGCTTATGATGATGTAAAGCCATGTCTGGACAATTTAAATTCAGGCTTTAGTTTGTGTGATCACATGATTAACGTACACGCATGCTTTGCTTTCTCGTAGCTGAGCTGGTGAGTCCAATCACTGCTCCTCAGATGGTCGTCATTAACTTGAGGAACCGTGAACTGAGCAGCAGCCAACTGGACTCCATGTCCCACCTGGTCCTCACTCTTTACCATAACCTGGTGACGGGGTCCAAGGACTTTCCTTACATACCTTTTAAAGGATTGTTCCATCGGGACCAGGTGACGACACCATTTGTCCATGTGAGGCAGAGCCAGAGAGAGAACACCACTCCTTCTCCTCCTACGGACTCACCAGCTGGCATGATGCTGCCGCCTGCGGGCTCCAGCTCTCATCCACGCTTCCTGACTCCAGTTCTTCCAGAGAAAGCGGATCTTGCTGTGCTGAAGGCAGATCGGAGGAACCGTGTGGGCACCTTGACTGTCGACGGCCTCCTCGTCACCAGAGTCATCTCCACTGTTTACCGAACAGAGGACACTGAGATGACGAACCGCTGGAGAATAACAGACTACAGCGCGGACGGCAGAGTTCTCACTTCGGTGCTCTGCCGTTTTCTAAATATGTCGGCAAAGCGTGCTAAGAGGAAGGCTCCGGAGGAAGAGAGCAGCATCCGGAGCCCGAGTCCAGCAAGGAAGCGCTTGAGATTATAATATACAGTGAAGCATGTCGAACGTCAGCAAGCCTGAACAAAGTGGTAAGTAGTAAATAGTGCTTAAGGTTGTTTCTAAAATAATGTCCTAAAATATTTGAAAATCGTCGAGGTTTTAACTTTTATTCTTTCTTTTCTGCCTCTTGTTTCTAAAAGTCAGGAAAAAGAGTCACGCTGCGAAGAAACTCCACACAGAAGATTTTCCCTCAGTAAAATGGTAAATATATTCATCTTGTTATGACGTTTGCTCACAATAACCAGGAGTGTTCCTGTGTTTCTGAAGTGATTTACTCTCATTTGGTGTTATTTCATCCAAAGACAACTGAGGGTCTTCAGAGCAGCGTGAACGGCCGTCACCTGAGAGCAAGACAGTCCTGGCGCCTTTGTGGTTCCCTCCAGGTACTCCAGCTTCATCCCACAGTCCAGAGAGATGCAGTTAGGTTGAATGTGAGTGTGAATAGTTGTCTGTTTCTCTGTGTTAGACTGACCTGTCCAGGTTGTACTCCTGCCTCTGGCCCCATAACAGCTGGGATGGCTCCAATCTTGAATTGGATAAGCTGAAGAAATGGATGGAAGGATGATCCAAAGAGAAACATTAAAGGCCCTCTCACAAAAAAAAGATAAGAACTCATTTTACACATTTAAAGTACAAAGTACACATATATTTACCATTTTACTGAGGGAACATCTTCTGTGTGGAGTTTCTTCTCATCTTGGCTCTTTTTCCTGACATTTAGAAACAAGAGGCAGAAAAGAAAGAATAAAAGTTAAAACCTCAACGATTTTTTAATGTTTGGGATATTTTAGAAACAAACGTAAACACTATTTACTACTTACCACTTTGTTCATTCTTGCTGACGTTCACTCTCCTCATCTTCTCTCTAAAGGAAGATGCAAACGCTCTCATTGTGAAAGATAAGTATACATCCATCTAACCTGCGACTCTGTCACAACTCTGATCAGCAATTCTTTCAGGTTTGTCTGTTTTGATGATGCTATTAATTGTTATTATCCTTTATCCAGGTAACTTTCAGAGAGGAGCGGAGGGAGGAGCGAAGCCAGCGTGCTCTGTAAACTCTCATTAAAAAAAAGATAAGTACATATTGATTTTATATTATTATGACAGCTCCTCCTCAGTGAACACTTCCTCTAGTTGCTGAAATCATTTACTAATTTTTTTCTTCCCATTTGTCTTTTGTTTTTCAGAGAAAACAGAGAGGAGACAAGGTGACATTAAGACCTAAGACAGGACGGATTGAACCCTTTCTCGTAAAAAGATAAGTATTCACTCTGCTTTTAATCAGTATATTGATAAATATCTAAAATTCTGCTCACCTGGTTGATAAAGTTACTAAAACGATTCCCTCTTTACTGTCATTTGTCCTTTAGAGAGAAGATGAGGAGAGTGAACGTCAGCAAGAATGAACAAAGTGGTAAGTAGTAAATAGTGTTTACGTTTGTTTCTAAAATATCCCAAACATTAAAAAATCGTTGAGGTTTTAACTTTTATTCTTTCTTTTCTGCCTCTTGTTTCTAAATGTCAGGAAAAAGAGCCAAGATGAGAAGAAACTCCACACAGAAGATGTTCCCTCAGTAAAATGGTAAATATATTCATCTTGTTATGACGTTTGCTCACAATAACCAGGAGTGTTCCCGTTGTTCTGAAGTGATTCACTCTCATTTGGTGTTATTTGGTGTTTGTCTTTGAAAGGAGAAGAGCAGCAACGACACTGGGAGACAAACAACAGGATGATCCAAAGACAACTGAGGGTCTTCAGAGCAGCGTGAACGGCCGTCACCTGAGAGCAAGACAGTCCTGGCGCCTTTGTGGTTCCCTCCAGGTACTCCAGCTTCATCCCACAGTCCAGAGAGATGCAGTTAGGTTGAATGTGAGTGTGAATAGTTGTCTGTTTCTCTGTGTTAGACTGACCTGTCCAGGTTGTACTCCTGCCTCTGGCCCCATAACAGCTGGGATGGCTCCAATCTTGAATTGGATAAGCTGAAGAAATGGATGGAAGGATGATCCAAAGAGAAACATTAAAGGCCCTCTCACCAGATTTCATTTATTAAATTTGTCTTTACTGAACGATTTCTGGTGTGTATTTGCATTGATACTCAGACAACAGCTCCTCTTTCTGTTTGTGCTGGAAGATTCAGGCAAACACATATTACATATATAGATTGTTATGATATGACTCAGTTTCACATTTAGTGCTATATGAGAATGATAAGGTCCAGTTTAATAGTATTGCTAGTGTCTAATAAAATGAACACGTGATTTTCTTTTTTTTCTTTTCTTGCCTGTCCCGTTTGGCTCTTTTGCCATCAGAATTATTGTCTAAAGGCAAAGAAAGATGCCCAACGGATTTACTTTACCAAATTGACCATCCCAGCCTTGCCGTAATGGTCCATTTGATTCACCTTTTATTGTTTATTTTATTTTCACTTGCTGAATACGGGACAGACTTGACTGGGGGAAAGAAGGGGAGAAAGAAAGAGAAACAGCTGAGAAGAGGGACAGGGGAGAAGGGCAAAAAACAAAACCCAACAGAATGGGCAGAAAAAGAAAAGAAAATGCATCTATCGATCACCTGGATCACCTGTTGAGAAAGAAAAAAGAAAACAAGCAGAAGAGAACAAGAGTAATAGAATAAACAACATCACAATGATATATGGGAATATGACAGTAAATACTAAATATTAAACATTATTGTGCAGCACGTAAGATCAGCAGAACACAGTGTGCTTTGAGGTAGGAGCCAAAAAGGGTGTAGTTTGTGGGTGTGATCACCCGTGTGTACACCTGTGAGCATGGACGCGCTTGTTTTTTTAAAATGTTCCTTCATGTAATGATCTGCTAGAGGGTGTGGGGGGGCCACAGCCCCGTCCTTCAGGGCATGAAGCAGGTATGGAGGAGATCAAAACTCCAGACATCCAGAGGCCCCCAGAACACAAGAGACCAAGGAAGCCAGGGGGAGTTGCAGTGACGCGCCCGTGAGCTCCGCTGGCAGCCAGCTGTGCCTGAGTGACCGAGGCCCAGGCCCAGGCCCAGGCCCCGATAAGCGGCCGCCAAGGAGTGAGCCGGTGTGTACCTGGACGCCCATCCCCAGACACAAAGAACCACCAACGCACTGATGTCTGAGGGAGTCCACCACTGGCAGGGGAAGTGGTGGTGGGGGGAGATAGGCCTCCAAACCTTGGAGGGCCTGAGATGTCCCCAGAGAGGTGGCGCCTGACACCCAACCTGACATATAGACACAGAAATACAGGCACACACAGATACAAACATCCATTCCCACCCTCATGCTCTCATATACACTTACTCCACACTCAACCAACGTGGAGACAGACATAAAGAGACGCTGTACACACGATCACACTCCCCAAGCGTACTCTACAAACCGGGTCTAGGTACCCTTGCCCCTGAAGGGGGGAACTGCACCCAGACCCAGGTGGTGTTACCCTTTTCCCTGCGGTGGGGAGAGGCAGACCGCCCCGACTCTGCAGCAGCAGGGAGGCCCCACACTCCAGACCGCAGTCGGACGGCCAACTCCTCCTCCTAGCCCCCCCGCTCCAGCGGGCCGCAGAGAACGGGGGTGAGAGAAGACTCCAAACCTCCCTCCACCCGCTCATTGTAGTGTTGATGCATGTGTGTTCTAAGGTGCATTTAAAACCCAGGAGGGCATGGAGCTACCTGCCAGAGAGCAGCAGGTAAGCGCATAGTCCCTCCTGCTAGCCCTCAATGTCTACGCTTACGGCCACACCACCCTGAACACGCCCGATCTCGTCTGATCTCGGAAATCGTGATTTTCAGATCCAGCAAAGTGAATATTTTTCACTGTGGATAAATTGCATGGAAACGTTTAATGAGTCATCAGCTATTTCACTACAAAGATGATGTGATTAATGTGTTTGATGTGGAGCTCTTATGTAATGATTACATTTTTAAGATGTAATTTTCAAGTGAAAAACAATATTTATCTGTTGCATAGTTTACAGTGCGGTGTTTTATGCACTGAGTTATCATGTAGAGTTCTGTTTGTCATCTAGCACCATAATCGGGTTTTGTTTTTATTGCATCTTAGATTTTCCAGCTGCTGTGCCTGAGCAGCCACCCAGAGACCCTTTGCTGCAGTTAGTCTCCCTGCAGGAGGCGTCTGGCTGCTGGCTGCTTGATCCAGCTCTGGCTGCTGCACTGGGACAGACCAACGAGGAGGTGGAAAAGTCAAAGCCTGAAAAGATGCACTGCTGTCAATTTAAATATTAACACAAAATGATGATGTGAGATAAAACAGATTTGATTCTATAATTTGAACAAAAACACATGATATAATTAAAAACACACCATAAAACAAATAAAATGAAGTCAAACTAAACGTAGGCCTGCCTCACAGCCTGAGAATAAACATCTGCATATCAGAAGCTAAAACACTGGTGGTAATCACACTCCTAACCTCCCACTGAGCTGCACCAGCGTCTGATATTATCCAGAAACCACACGGCAGCAGAAATTATTTTCCTCATCAGTTGTTGTAAAAACATGTCAGCACATTATTTTAGAGCATTTATGACATCACAGTTTGGGATTTCATCAGGAAGAGCATCCAGTGTAATAATCTGCCAAATCAAATATGCAGAGCTGCCCACCTTGGTGACCCCGTGTGACAAAGAAGTACACAAACATATGTAATATTACTGGTTGTAGAAAGTAAAATGTGTGTTCTGTCTGGTTTATTTGATTGATTTTGATTTGGGGAATTAGACCAGCAGTGAAGTGTGGGCCACCATTCTGGCTCTGATCTGGCTTCATGGTTTCAAGATGGATGCAAAGGACGAGTGGGAGCTTCTGGCTATGAAGGCTGCCTCGTGGCTCTGTGCTCACAATGGTACTAGCAATGATTGTAACAGATAAAATAACAGCTTTAAAAAACTGTTTCATTCTACAGCTTTCCTCCCACAATCATTATTTTAATATCTGTTTTGTGTTTTTATCACCGTGTGTGTCAGAGTGTGTGGATGCTGGAAATGTCCTGCTGGGCTGCAGCGTGAAGAAAGAAGCTCTGGGACTCTGAGGGTTTTCTTAAAGTAGCTTCATCTTCAGAGTGAACAGAAGCAGGTCTGCTTACTCCACACTGCCTTTGATACAGAGCTGTTTTATATCATCAACCCCTTTTACATGTTTATTTGTCATGAATTATGTACCTAATATTGGTTTTACCATTGTGGAAAAAAAGTATGTCAAAATTGTCTGAATACTCCTAACACAGTAGAAGATTGGACCACTGCTGTGGCAGCTCATTCACAAAGTGTTTTAATTCCTTTTCTCTGCCACTAGATGGCGATTATGTTCATGTTTTTACTGATTTCACACAGAAACACCAAAACCAATCTAGAATCTCATCAATTCGAGAAAGACCACAACCAATACAGCCTTCGTTCGAACAAAATCATACAATTGATTGTCCCAAAAATCAGAACAGAATTGGGGAAAAAGGTTTTAAATACGCTGCCCCTGCTTCCTGGAATAATCTGCAGAAGGAACTCAAATTATTAGAATTGGTTACCTTGGGAGAGTTTAAGTCTGTCTTAAAGGAACGAGAGAACAGCTCTTTTACTCAGTGTGATTGTTTTTAATGTGTTATTGTATATTTTACACATGTTGGTATGGGATATTGTATTTGTTTTAAATGTTATGTGGTATGTGACTTTTGTTGCCATGATGCCAGGTCTCTCTTGGAAATGAGATTTTTAATCTCAATGAGATTTTTTTTTACCTGGATAAATAAAGGATTAATAAAAAAAGAGTGTCTTTCTCTCCATCTTCAAGCTGGCCAAACGTCATGACTTTATATCAGTAAATGGTTTTAACTAATTAAGAAAATGTTATGTGGAGTTTCCCTTATTTTTTCCAAAAAGTTAGATCATAAAGAGGTTTATAATTACTTAACACTCACTAACTTGCGCTGACATAAAATCTTATATCACTTTAAAGGTTTGTTTTAAAAAAAGAGAGGCAAAAATGATGTTTTCCTCATTATACTGATATTTGTCATTATACCATCCATAGATCATAAAAGTCAAGAGCATATTTACAAAAACAAACATATTCCTTTTCTGTCACTTTTTATGGTTTTAAACTAAAATAGCTGTAAAATAGTTTTGGTTGTCCAGTGATGTTTCTTCTGTCTCCTCTCCTCGTCCAATCCATAAAGTAGAGTCCAACTGCTCCCTGGACCCTCTGCAGTACCTCAACACTGATCAAACCCAGGCCACGGTAGGTAGAGTGCTGATGTGTCTGCTGTGTGTGGTTGTTACTTGTTACTGATGAATAAATATGAATGTGTTTGTGGTGTGCAGGTCAAGCTGGCTGCAGGACACAAGTTTGACAGAGATGTTGAACTGCTGATTTATTACAAAGACGCCCACCAGCCCACTGCTGTGGTGGAGGCAGGACAGGCCTCTGCTGAGCCGGGTGAGTGAAAAATAAGTGAAGTCATTAGTTTGCAAATAAAAATTCAAGATCCCAGTTCTTCAACCTGGAATTTAATTGTATTGGAATATATTAGAAACTGTAAACTTGACATTTTTCTGTCCTTTTCGTGTCTCTGATGTGTTCAATGGCTTCATGTGGAGAGTTTGTGTTGGTAGTGAATCAATCTGAAAATATGAGTAATACTCGCACCAGCAGTGCCAGAGTATTCATAAAGTGGTGTTAGAGTTACAAAATCTTTCCTCAAATCGTTCCTCTCACACAGTGGCCTCACCATCTTTCCCTCTTCCCTTCAGGACAGTCCTCTGCTCCTGTTGAAGAGTTTACCAATGGGCTGCTATTCAAACATTTTACAGTTTGGGGTCTCGTTGTGAACACATCTTCCCGTGAGTTGTATTCATGTGATCTCAGTGACTTAAAGTGATATCACTGTAAAACACCATGTTGCCTTTGGATGATTCTGCAAAACTCCAGGTTATGTTTGATTTACTTGCTAAAACAGATTACTGAAAGCATACTTGTATACCTGCCAAAGAGTTGAGCTTTTGCTTGTGTAGGTGAAAAAACTCTCCTCTCTTGCTGTTTGTCTTTACTGATGGAGAGGTGGGGAGCACCAAAGAAGTGATTGAGAATTCAGGTTCTCTGCGTACCAAACCTGTGTGTCTTAAAAACAGCTGTTGTATTGCAGGTGTTTCTCTTTTGGGATTGGGGAAGGGGCCAGCTCTGCTCTCATCAATGGGATGGCCAAGGAGGAGGTCACGCTCAGTTCATCACAGGGACTGACAGGATGCAACCAAAAGTAAGACAATGAGTCATAACAATTATCATGAAAAGGCAAGATGATATTAGTATTTGAACAGAAGACATAAATTCCAAAAACATAAATGTATATTTTTTCAGGGTTTTTCATTATTTTTCAGGTGATGCAGTCGCTGCAGTTTGCTCTGCAGCTGACTGTGGTCGACATCTCAGTCATATTGGATTTACCAAAGGAAGTGTCTGTCACTGTCCTCTCTCCACTAATCACAACACTTTTCCAGGGTCAGAGGTCACTGATTTATGCCCAGCTCACCAGGACAGGTAGGAGCAGCCTCTCATGTTGTTGGCAAACTAGATCAATCTGCTGGAACATCTGATTTTAGGACAATCACTTGCTTTTCCAAAGGACACTGACAACCAGACGTTAGATGCCACAGCCCTGGCCCACGGTATCCCCCCCATGCATGCGGTGGGCCTTCTGTAGAAAGAGAGCAGCTTAATGAAGGTGACAAGGTGAAAATAGGGTGATTGATGTGCCGGTGCTGTGAGGGCATGTATAACACCACCTGCCCAAGTGTTGAATATAAGGAGGCTTTGAAGAATCTACAATAATTGTGTGTTGTTTGTACATGAATCACAATGTGTTACTTCAGAGGAGTGATGTTTTCAGGGGGGTTTTTTCTGCGCTGCAGAAAATTGAAAAACTACTGTGAACTTGGTGGATCTGTCCAGATCTTTGACTGGAAACTATTTCTATGAATGAGTGGTTCAAAAATGTGTAAGTGAAAAGCTGCCATATTTCAGGTCCCAAAGTCAAACGAACACTGAGGGATCACTGAGAGCTAAAAACGGTCTAACTTCTTTCATCTTTAATAAAATGATCAGTGTTGCTGTTTTACCGGGTTTAACAATTAAGTTTAACATCCAGGCATCCAAGAAAACAGAGTTTATTCAATTTAACTGAGTTAGAGGTTTGCAGTAAGTTAGCTCGCTAGTTTCCACCTAAACATGATCATCATAAGCAGTGTTACCAATTCATACACTGGTTTATCATCTAGACTTTTTGTCTCATGCAGCACCATGATCAGGTCCAGTTTTTATTTCATCTTTGATTTTTCAGCTGCTGTGCCTGAGCAGCCTCCCAGAGACCCTTTGTTGCAGTTAGTCTTCCTCCAGAAGCCATCTGGCTGCTTGATCCAGCTCTGGCTGCTGCACCGGGAAAGAGCAGTGAGGAGGTGGATTGATAAATGAAATTCATAACAAAAATTCATAATGGACTTTTTCCATTTAGGAATAATAAAAATCAGCTTTCTTTTTAATTGCTATTAACTGACAGTCAGATAACCAGCTTTTAAAAACATATTCATAAACACTTTGCAATCAACAAAATTTACACAGAGGTTATAGATGAAATAAAAAGTATCACGTGTTTTCGTGTTTATAACTCTGTTATTGTACATATTCAGTGTTATACATCATAATCATTCCAGTCTCTCTCTTTTTTTTTTTACTCTTTTAATCTTTATAAAACTCTTATTTATTTATTTATTTTTATGATTTCTGCTGCCCTATTGGTCTGGTCTCTCTTGAAAATCTGAAAACGTGATATTCATAATAAAAGGATTTAAAAGTTTACTGCCAAAAAATATTAAACTTCATAACAGAAATGTGCTAACTGGCTTGAAATAGATTGAAACTGTTATGAGATTGCTTCAGGGAGCAGACATGACACCGTCTTTTAGGTTTCGCCATCACTTTGTATTATGCGCACAACACCACCCTCCTCTGGCTTCCACGTGAACTGCACCTTAAACATCAACTGTTTACAAATGTCATGACACAAACAAACGTTTCAATACCGTAAATCACTTTTTGGACTGCGATCACTTTTTGGCACAATATCGGCTCTGATAACATTTAAAGCGCATTGAAAAACTATTCTTTAATGCTAAAAATCCATTATCAATTGTAATTATTTATTTATTAATTTAAATTTCAGATATCGATCTTCATTTTTGTAAACTGGTGAATTAATGATTTTTTTAAAGAATTAAAACGACAAAGTTTGGCAACATATTTTTTATAAAGGATGAATAAAACAGTAAAATAAAATGAGAAATATATATATTTTTGAAAAAGCTATGATAATTAGACGAACTTTATTTTAAATAAATAAAATTGATTTTCGGTGGCACTGGGAGTCATGGTGATGATGACGTGTTTGAGTGCAGGTATAAAAGCAGGAGGCAAAATTGGAATTCGGGTTTCACATTTGAGCGCAAACAGGAGCTTTTTCCCACTAGTGCTGTGAAAACTCGGATTTTTCAAACTACAGCCAACGTTTGAAAATCTTCAAGAAGGATTTGCAAAATGACTTCTACAAACTTCAGTCGCGAGATGCACCTGTTCTCCCTTTTCATTGACGAGGTGTTAGATCAACGCTATGGTGAGTACAGCAGGCTAATATGTCAGAGTGCTAGCAAACAAATACAACTTAGATTTTTGTCTTTTATTGTTTGGAAGTAGGACTTCATGAGTGTTAACGTTTAGGATGAGATGTTTCATACTTGAGTAACATCAATTTTAACATGTGCCAGTACACTATAAAGATGGCGCCATGTTTTTTTTTAAATCGCTGGAAAAAAAAACAATTGAATGCACGCGCCCTGGAAACGACGTAAGGCATTGGAGGACGCTGACGTCAGCGCGCGGCCGTTTTTGCATGTAGAGGGTTTGAGTTGACATGTTTGGGCTGCTGGCGCTGAGTTATACGTGAAAGTTTCATAAATTGTGAATTTTATAAAGCTGGAGAATGGAGTTTTAAAAGTTCAGAGTCGCTGGATGAGTTTGAGATTGAAACAGTGTGTGCCTGCAATAAGGAGGTGGGAGCAATGGCGTGTCCAGCGGGGTGGCCTGGGGGGGCACAGGCCACCCCCCAAACCAGACTGGCCACCCCAGGTGCCACCCCAAAGGCAAAACAATAAAATTCAATCAAATATCAAATGTCCGATTATGTTTTCACGGTGACGCTCAGATATCCGAGTGTAAGTGAATGCAGCATCGCTTCTGCGCTATGCGCATCACGTTAGCAAAGGTAGGAGAGCCAAGCGCGAAAGACGGCACTGCAGGAAACAATTTTTCGGTGAAAGAAAATGAGGACAGAATAAATGTCCCGGTAAGTAATATCAAGTTTGTTGAGTTTAGTAAACTTCGGTGAAATTAGAATACCAAGGAAAAAAATAACACTTAAAGAATTATTGCAGCTGTGGAATATTTCAGACAGTATGCTACTGAGGGCAGCTAACATAAGAGTTATGCGTTATAAGATATAATCTAAGTCGTAACATTGCTGTATGGAGCTGCAGATTTGGTTGCAGGTTAACATAGCTGGACTGGCCATCGGGCATACCGGGCATATCCCCAGTGACTTATTTTTTTATTTTTTTTGTAACGGCATGAACAATGAGAGGTGGTGGATTGGCCAGATGCAGGTCGATATGTAGAAATAACTCCGTTGTTTGGTGGTGGCTATGACGGGGCTTCCACAGAGGCAACAGGTGGATGAGGGAAGGGGAGGCAGGAGGAGAGACCCGAAGCAGCCGCCAGTCCGAGTGTCAGGTGAACTGAACTTCAGGTAAGAAGTTATGACCTGCAGTCTATCTGGGTCAGATATAAACTAAGTTTAGGTGGAGTTTATTTTCATGTTGCTGACTTTTTACTGTCAGTTGCAATAACTCATACTGCGTTCTAGCCAGTTTGACGGAGTTTTTATACAGCTGGGTGGGTGCTATGATGTTACTGATAGTGAACTTTATTTTATTCATAAGGTTAGTAGAGTTGCCAACGGCTCCTTAAAAAATGGAATGGTCCCTCATTCAGAGAAAATATTACGCGTTTCGTATTGAGCTGAGAAGAGACGCAGTTTGTCCCGGACTTTAGCTAGAATGGAAAAAAGACACAAAGCTGGATTTATTCTGTCTTTATGCTGCACAGCTGCCTCTTCTTCTCTCATTCTCTCCCCCTCCCTCTCCTGTTGCTACTTCAATCATGAAACTGATCAATGATCAGCTGATCGGCTTTTCTCTCTTGTTTGTTTATCGCCCACTTTGCGCCAGAAAGAGGAAACCAGCGGATATTGCGCTAAACAACAGCAGCACGTTTAAGCTTGATCAGCTGTTGTTAGAATGTATTTAATATTAATTTCTAGTATCAGCTGATGTTTGCTGGAGCCACAGCTGTAAAGCTGCTGGTCATGATGTCTGTTTAGATATGTGGTGAGAGGGAAACATGAAGATGAAACCAGGAGATGTCCTTACTGAACCATCAGAGCTGAATAGGTGATGGAGAAACAGGTTTACCTTTTAGGTGACATGAATGAGTTGAAGTTATGAACTGTTTCTGAGAGATAAATAACACCAGGATCCTTTTTTATGTAGCTGACAGCTGGTAACTGTGCAGGGGCGGGTCTAGCAAAGTTTTGCCAGGGGGCCAGGTAGGGCATTAACAGGGAAAGGTGGGCACAAAGAAATACTTTTCTTTCTTATTCTCATTTAAAATACCTAGTTTTTATTAAATAATTATCTAAATCTTACAACCAAAGTTTTTATCTGACGTAAAATGTATAGAAATCATACATATACCAACAAGACTGTACATCACTGTCACAACAGGGTTTGTTTTCATTCAAAGTCTTTATGGCTTTAATACCTGGTGGGTCGGTCTGTAGTAAAAATGCCCAATTTTTTTGTCCCAGTCCAGCCCTGCAGGTTAATACTGGCAGTGTCACCATGCCAGCTGACTGTATTTCATCATCAGCCAGTGTTGTTCTTTATCAATATTACCAAAGTTTACCATAAGGCAGCATAGAAAGTATTTACTTGCTTTCAGGTTTTATTCAAATGTTAGTCTTTTCAGTTGTTTCCCCACTTTTTTCCTGTTTCAAAATCAAACACCAGTTTGTGAGAAGATTATCTTCTTTTTTTAACAGGCAGATAAAGTTTTGCATTGGCTAATTTGTCAATTGTTTGTTACAAATGTTCGTATTTTAATTTTCAAAAATGTTTTTGCCCAAAACATATGTGCACTATATGTCAGTAAAAATACTATGCAAATATTGATGTCCTTGAATGCTGAGTAAACACTGACAAAGCACTGATTGTATCTCTTGTACTTTATCAACGCAGTATCTAAAAACTTTGCACCGTAGTGGTTAAAATCTCATTCTAATAAGAGTTAAAAGTGCATTTGGTTATTAGGTTTATAGGATTATTGAATTATGGTTAGGGGTTGGTAGAATTTTTTTTTTTAAACATTATCTGCCAATTAAATCTGCCACCCTTCTCCAAATCTGTGCCCCTACCTGGCCCCCCCAACAAAAATTTTCTAGACACGCCACTGGGTGGGAGGTTTCTCACCTAAATGTAGCTGCTTTATTCTCAAAATATCGATGCTCAACTAATATGAAGATATTACTCCTTAATGTGAATGCGTATTAAAACCTCAGTGAAAGTCCATGCAGCCTTACACTGCATGAAAACTTTTACCAAAAAAGGTGAAGGCTTTCATAAACAATGAGTTCTGCTGGGAGCTTCTTACTGTTTGTGTGTGGAAGAGCTTATGATGATGTAAAGCCATGTCTGGACAATTTAAATTCAGGCTTTAGTTTGTGTGATCACATGATTAATGTACACGCATGCTTTGCTTTCTCGTAGCTGAGCTGGTGAGTCCAATCACTGCTCCTCAGATGGTCGTCATTAACTTGAGGAACCGTGAACTGAGCAGCAGCCAACTGGACTCCATGTCCCACCTGGTCCTCACTCTTTACCATAACCTGGTGACGGGGTCCAAGGACTTTCCTTACATACCTTTTAAAGGATTGTTCCATCGGGACCAGGTGACGACACCATTTGTCCATGTGAGGCAGAGCCAGAGAGAGAACACCACTCCTTCTCCTCCTACGGACTCACCAGCTGGCATGATGCTGCCGCCTGCGGGCTCCAGCTCTCATCCACGCTTCCTGACTCCAGTTCTTCCAGAGAAAGCGGATCTTGCTGTGCTGAAGGCAGATCGGAGGAACCGTGTCGGCACCTTGACTGTCGACGGCCTCCTCGTCACCAGAGTCATCTCCACTGTTTACCGAACAGAGGACACTGAGATGACGAACCGCTGGAGAATAACAGACTACAGCGCGGACGGCAGAGTTCTCACTTCGGTGCTCTGCCGTTTTCTAAATATGTCGGCAAAGCGTGCTAAGAGGAAGGCTCCGGAGGAAGAGAGCAGCATCCGGAGCCCGAGTCCAGCAAGGAAGCGCTTGAGATTATAATATACAGTGAAGCATGTCGAACGTCAGCAAGCCTGAACAAAGTGGTAAGTAGTAAATAGTGCTTAAGGTTGTTTCTAAAATAATGTCCTAAAATATTTGAAAATCGTCGAGGTTTTAACTTTTATTCTTTCTTTTCTGCCTCTTGTTTCTAAAAGTCAGGAAAAAGAGTCACGCTGCGAAGAAACTCCACACAGAAGATTTTCCCTCAGTAAAATGGTAAATATATTCATCTTGTTATGACGTTTGCTCACAATAACCAGGAGTGTTCCTGTGTTTCTGAAGTGATTTACTCTCATTTGGTGTTATTTCATCCAAAGACAACTGAGGGTCTTCAGAGCAGCGTGAACGGCCGTCACCTGAGAGCAAGACAGTCCTGGCGCCTTTGTGGTTCCCTCCAGGTACTCCAGCTTCATCCCACAGTCCAGAGAGATGCAGTTAGGTTGAATGTGAGTGTGAATAGTTGTCTGTTTCTCTGTGTTAGACTGACCTGTCCAGGTTGTACTCCTGCCTCTGGCCCCATAACAGCTGGGATGGCTCCAATCTTGAATTGGATAAGCTGAAGAAATGGATGGAAGGATGATCCAAAGAGAAACATTAAAGGCCCTCTCACAAAAAAAAGATAAGAACTCATTTTACACATTTAAAGTACAAAGTACACATATATTTACCATTTTACTGAGGGAACATCTTCTGTGTGGAGTTTCTTCTCATCTTGGCTCTTTTTCCTGACATTTAGAAACAAGAGGCAGAAAAGAAAGAATAAAAGTTAAAACCTCAACGATTTTTTAATCTTTGGGATATTTTAGAAACAACTGTAAACACTATTTACTACTTACCACTTTGTTCATTCTTGCTGACGTTCACTCTCCTCATCTTCTCTCTAAAGGAAGATGCAAACGCTCTCATTGTGAAAGATAAGTATACATCCATCTAACCTGCGACTCTGTCACAACTCTGATCAGCAATTCTTTCAGGTTTGTCTGTTTTGATGATGCTATTAATTGTTATTATCCTTTATCCAGGTAACTTTCAGAGAGGAGCGGAGGGAGGAGCGAAGCCAGCGTGCTCTGTAAACTCTCATTAAAAAAAAGATAAGTACATATTGATTTTATATTATTATGACAGCTCCTCCTCAGTGAACACTTCCTCTAGTTGCTGAAATCATTTACTAATTTTTTTCTTCCCATTTGTCTTTTGTTTTTCAGAGAAAACAGAGAGGAGACAAGGTGACATTAAGACCTAAGACAGGACGGATTGAACCCTTTCTCGTAAAAAGATAAGTATTCACTCTGCTTTTAATCAGAATATTGATAAATATCTAAAATTCTGCTCACCTGGTTGATAAAGTTACTAAAACGATTCCCTCTTTACTGTCATTTGTCCTTTAGAGAGAAGATGAGGAGAGTGAACGTCAGCAAGAATGAACAAAGTGGTAAGTAGTAAATAGTGTTTACGGTTGTTTCTAAAATATCCCAAACATTAAAAAATCGTTGAGGTTTTAACTTTTATTCTTTCTTTTCTGCCTCTTGTTTCTAAATGTCAGGAAAAAGAGCCAAGATGAGAAGAAACTCCACACAGAAGATGTTCCCTCAGTAAAATGGTAAATATATTCATCTTGTTATGACGTTTGCTCACAATAACCAGGAGTGTTCCCGTTGTTCTGAAGTGATTCACTCTCATTTGGTGTTATTTGGTGTTTGTCTTTGAAAGGAGAAGAGCAGCAACGACACTGGGAGACAAACAACAGGATGATCCAAAGACAACTGAGGGTCTTCAGAGCAGCGTGAACGGCCGTCACCTGAGAGAAGACAGTCCTGGCGCCTTTGTGGTTCCCTCCAGGTACTCCAGCTTCATCCCACAGTCCAGAGAGATGCAGTTAGGTTGAATGTGAGTGTGAATAGTTGTCTGTTTCTCTGTGTTAGACTGACCTGTCCAGGTTGTACTCCTGCCTCTGGCCCCATAACAGCTGGGATGGCTCCAATCTTGAATTGGATAAGCTGAAGAAATGGATGGAAGGATGATCCAAAGAGAAACATCAAAGGCCCTCTCACCAGATTTCATTTATTAAATTTGTCTTTACTGAACGATTTCTGGTGTGTATTTGCATTGATACTCAGACAACAGCTCCTCTTTCTGTTTGTGCTGGAAGATTCAGGCAAACACATATTACATATATAGATTGTTATGATATGACTCAGTTTCACATTTAGTGCTATATGAGAATGATAAGGTCCAGTTTAATAGTATTGCTAGTGTCTAATGAAATGAACACGTGATTTTCTTTTTTTTCTTTTCTTGCCTGTCCCGTTTGGCTCTTTTGCCATCAGAATTGTTGTCTAAAGGCAAAGAAAGATGCCCAACGGATTTACTTTACCAAATTGACCATCCCAGCCTTGCCGTAATGGTCCATTTGATTCACCTTTTATTGTTTATTTTATTTTCACTTGCTGAATACGGGACAGACTTGACTGGGGGAAAGAAGGGGAGAAAGAAAGAGAAACAGCTGAGAAGAGGGACAGGGGAGAAGGGCAAAAAACAAAACCCAACAGAATGGGCAGAAAAAGAAAAGAAAATGCATCTATCGATCACCTGGATCACCTGTTGAAAAAGACAAAAGAAAACAAGCAGAAGAGAACAAGAGTAATAGAATAAACAACATCACAATGATATATGGGAATATGACAGTAAATACTAAATATTAAACATTATTGTGCAGCACGTAAGATCAACAGAACACAGTGTGCTTTGAGGTAGGAGCCAAAAAGGGTGTAGTTTGTGGGTGTGATCACCCGTGTGTACACCTGTGAGCATGGACGCGCTTGTTTTTTTAAAAAGTTCCTTGATGTAATGATCTGCTAGAGCAGGGCTGCCCAATCCCAGTCCTCGAGAGCTACTATCCTGCAGCTTTTAGATGCATCCCTACTCCAACACAGCTGAATCAAATGGTTTGATTACCTCTTCAGCATGCCATCGTGTTTGGCAAAGGCCTGATAACAAGCCATTCATTTGATTCAGCTGTGTTGGAGTAGGGATGCATCTAAAAGCTGCAGGATAGTAGCTCTCGAGGACTGGGATTGGGCAGCCCTGTGCTAGAGGGTGTGGGGGGGGCCACAGCCCCGTCCTCCAGGGCATGAAGCAGGTATGGAGGAGATCAAAACTCCAGACAGCCAGAGGCCCCCAGAACACAAGAGACCAAGGAAGACCAACAGAGGGGCAGCTGCGCCACTGTACCAGAAAGAGCTGAGGAGAGTCCCAGATGAGGGCTCACTCAGCAGCCGCGGAGCAGGAGCCAGGGGGAGTTGCAGTGACGCGCCCGTGAGCTCCGCCGGCAGCCAGCTGTGCCTGAGTGACCGAGCTCCAGGCCGAGAGGCCGGGGGCACCCCACCTCCGAAGTGGCCCGAGCGAGCCCCAGGATCCAGGCCCCGATAAGCGGCCGCCAAGGAGTGAGCCGGTGTGTACCTGGACGCCCATCCCCAGACACAAAGAACCACCAACGCACCGATGTCTGAGGGAGTCCGCCACCGGCAGGGGAAGTGGTGGTGGGGGGAGATAGGCCTCCAAACCTTGGAGGGCCTGAGATGTCCCCAGAGAGGTGGCGTCTGATACCCAACCTGACATATAGACAGACATACAGGCACACACAGACACAAACATCCATTCCCACCCTCATGCTCTCATATGCACTCACTCCACACTCAACCAACGTGGAGACAGACATAAAGAGACGCTGTACACACGATCACACTCCCCAAGCGTACTCTACGAACCGGGTCTAGGTACCCTTGCCCCTGAAGGGGGGAACTGCACCCAGACCCAGGTGGTGTTACCCTTTTCCCTGTCGGACGGCCAACTCCTCCTCCTAGCCCCCCCGCTCCAGCGGGCCGCAGAGAACGGGGGTGAGAGAAGACTCCAAACCTCCCTCCACCCGCTCATTGTAGTGTTGATGCATGTGTGTTCTAAGGTGCATTTAAAACCCAGGAGGGCATGGAGCTACCTGCCAGAGAGCAGCAGGTAAGCGCATAGTCCCTCCTGCTAGCCCTCAATGTCTACGCTTACGGCCACACCACCCTGAACACGCCCGATCTCGTCTGATCTCGGAACACGTGATTTTCAGATCCAGCAAAGTGAATATTTTTCACTGTGGATAAATTGCATGGAAACGTTTAATGAGTCATCAGCTATTTCACTACAAAGATGATGTGATTAATGTGTTTGATGTGGAGCTCTTATGTAATGATTACATTTTTAAGATGTAATTTTCAAGTGAAAAACATAATATTTATCTGTTGCATAGTTTACAGTGCGGTGTTTTATGCACTGAGTTATCATGTAGAGTTCTGTTTGTCATCTAGCACCATAATCGGGTTTTGTTTTTATTGCATCTTAGATTTTCCAGCTGCTGTGCCTGAGCAGCCACCCAGAGACCCTTTGCTGCAGTTAGTCTCCCTGCAGGAGGCGTCTGGCTGCTGGCTGCTTGATCCAGCTCTGGCTGCTGCACTGGGACAGACCAACGAGGAGGTGGAAAAGTCAAAGCCTGAAAAGGTGCACTGCTGTCAATTTAAATATTAACACAAAATGATGATGTGAGATAAAACAGATTTGATTCTATAATTTGAACAAAAACACATGATATAATTAAAAACACACCATAAAACAAATAAAATGAAGTCAAACTAAACGTAGGCCTGCCTCACAGCCTGAGAATAAACATCTGCATATCAGAAGCAAAAACACTGGTGGTAATCACACTCCTAACCTCCCACTGAGCTGCACCAGCGTCTGATATTATCCAGAAACCACACGGCAGCAGAAATTATTTTCCTCATCAGTTGTTGTAAAAACATGTCAGCACATTATTTTAGAGCATTTATGACATCACAGTTTGGGATTTCATCAGGAAGAGCATCCAGTGTAATAATCTGCCAAATCAAATATGCAGAGCTGCCCACCTTGGTGACCCCGTGTGACAAAGAAGTACACAAACATATGTAATATTACTGGTTGTAGAAAGTAAAATGTGTGTTCTGTCTGGTTTATTTGATTGATTTTGATTTGGGGAATTAGACCAGCAGTGAAGTGTGGGCCACCATTCTGGCTCTGATCTGGCTTCATGGTTTCAAGATGGATGCAAAGGACGAGTGGGAGCTTCTGGCTATGAAGGCTGCCTCGTGGCTCTGTGCTCACAATGGTACTAGCAATGATTGTAACAGATAAAATAACAGCTTTAAAAAACTGTTTCATTCTACAGCTTTCCTCCCACAATCATTATTTTAATATCTGTTTTGTGTTTTTAGCACCGTGTGTGTCAGAGTGTGTGGATGCTGGAAATGTCCTGCTGGGTTGCAGCGTGAAGAAAGAAGCTCTGGGACTCTGAGGGTTTTCTTAAAGTAGCTTCATCTTCAGAGTGAACAGAAGCAGGTCTGCTTACTCCACACTGCCTTTGATACAGAGCTGTTTTATATCATCAACCCCTTTTACATGTTTATTTGTCATGAATTATGTACCTAATATTGGTTTTACCATTGTGGAAAAAAAGTATGTCAAAATTGTCTGAATACTCCTAACACAGTAGAAGATTGGACCACTGCTGTGGCAGCTCATTCACAAAGTGTTTTAATTCCTTTTCTCTGCCACTAGATGGCGATTATGTTCATGTTTTTACTGATTTCACACAGAAACACCAAAACCAATCTAGAATCTCATCAATTCGAGAAAGACCACAACCAATACAGCCTTCGTTCGAACAAAATCATACAATTGATTGTCCCAAAAATCAGAACAGAATTGGGGAAAAAGGTTTTAAATACGCTGCCCCTGCTTCCTGGAATAATCTGCAGAAGGAACTCAAATTATTAGAATTGGTTACCTTGGGAGAGTTTAAGTCTGTCTTAAAGGAACGAGAGAACAGCTCTTTTACTCAGTGTGATTGTTTTTAATGTGTTATTGTATATTTTACACATGTTGGTATGGGATATTGTATTTGTTTTAAATGTTATGTGGTATGTGACTTTTGTTGCCATGATGCCAGGTCTCTCTTGGAAATGAGATTTTTAATCTCAATGAGATTTTTTTTACCTGGATAAATAAAGGATTAATAAAAAAAGAGTGTCTTTCTCTCCATCTTCAAGCTGGCCAAACGTCATGACTTTATATCAGTAAATGGTTTTAACTAATTAAGAAAATGTTATGTGGAGTTTCCCTTATTTTTTCCAAAAAGTTAGATCATAAAGAGGTTTATAATTACTTAACACTCACTAACTTGCGCTGACATAAAATCTTATATCACTTTAAAGGTTTGTTTTAAAAAAAGAGAGGCAAAAATGATGTTTTCCTCATTATACTGATATTTGTCATTATACCATCCATAGATCATAAAAGTCAAGAGCATATTTACAAAAACAAACATATTCCTTTTCTGTCACTTTTTATGGTTTTAAACTAAAATAGCTGTAAAATAGTTTTGGTTGTCCAGTGATGTTTCTTCTGTCTCCTCTCCTCGTCCAATCCATAAAGTAGAGTCCAACTGCTCCCTGGACCGTCTGCAGTACCTCAACACTGATCAAACCCAGGCCACGGTAGGTAGAGTGCTGATGTGTCTGCTGCGTGTGGTTGTTACTTCTTCCTGAGGAATAAATATGAATGTGTTTGTGGTGTGCAGGTCAAGCTGGCTGCAGGACACAAGTTTGACAGAGATGTTGAACTGCTGATTTATTACAAAGACGCCCACCAGCCCACTGCTGTGGTGGAGGCAGGACAGGCCTCTGCTGAGCCGGGTGAGTGAAAAATAAGTGAAGTCATTAGTTTGCAAATAAAAATTCAAGATCCCAGTTCTTCAACCTGGAATTTAATTGTATTGGAATATATTAGAAACTGTAAACTTGACATTTTTCTGTCCTTTTCATGTCTCTGATGTGTTCAATGGCTTCATGTGGAGAGTTTGTGTTGGTAGTGAATCAATCTGAAAATATGAGTAATACTCGCACCAGCAGTGCCAGAGTATTCATAAAGTGGTGTTAGAGTTACAAAATATTTCCTCAAATCTTTCCTCAAATCGTTCCTCTCACACAGTGGCCTCACCATCTTTCCCTCTTCCCTTCAGGACAGTCCTCTGCTCCTGTTGAAGAGTTTACCAATGGGCTGCTATTCAAACATTTTACAGTTTGGGGTCTCGTTGTGAACACATCTTCCCGTGAGTTGTATTCATGTGATCTCAGTGACTTAAAGTGATATCACTGTAAAACACCATGTTGCCTTTGGATGATTCTGCAAAACTCCAGGTTATGTTTGATTTACTTGCTAAAACAGATTACTGAAAGCATACTTGTATACCTGCCAAAGAGTTGAGCTTTTGCTTGTGTAGGTGAAAAAACTCTCCTCTCTTGCTGTTTGTCTTTACTGATGGAGAGGTGGGGAGCACCAAAGAAGTGATTGAGAATTCAGGTTCTCTGCGTACCAAACCTGTGTGTCTTAAAAACAGCTGTTGTATTGCAGGTGTTTCTCTTTTGGGATTGGGGAAGGGGCCAGCTCTGCTCTCATCAATGGGATGGCCAAGGAGGAGGTCACGCTCAGTTCATCACAGGGACTGACAGGATGCAACCAAAAGTAAGACAATGAGTCATAACAATTATCATGAAAAGGCAAGATGATATTAGTATTTGAACAGAAGACATAAATTCCAAAAACATAAATGTATATTTTTTCAGGGTTTTTCATTATTTTTCAGGTGATGCAGTCGCTGCAGTTTGCTCTGCAGCTGACTGTGGTCGACATCTCAGTCATATTGGATTTACCAAAGGAAGTGTCTGTCACTGTCCTCTCGCCACTAATCACAACACTTTTCCAGGGTCAGAGGTCACTGATTTATGCCCAGCTCACCAGGACAGGTAGGAGCAGCCTCTCATGTTGTTGGCAAACTAGATCAATCTGCTGGAACATCTGATTTTAGGACAATCACTTGCTTTTCCAAAGGACACTGACAACCAGACGTTAGATGCCACAGCCCTGGCCCACGGTATCCCCCCCCCCCCCCCATGCATGCGGTGGGCCTTCTGTAGAAAGAGAGCAGCTTAATGAAGGTGACAAGGTGAAAATAGGGTGATTGATGTGCCGGTGCTGTGAGGGCATGTATAACACCACCTGCCCAAGTGTTGAATATAAGGAGGCTTTGAAGAATCTACAATAATTGTGTGTTGTTTGTACATGAATCACAATGTGTTACTTCAGAGGAGTGATGTTTTCAGGGGTTTTTTTTTCTGCGCTGCAGAAAATTGAAAAACTACTGTGAACTTGGTGGATCTGTCCAGATCTTTGACTGGAAACTATTTCTATGAATGAGTGGTTCAAAAATGTGTAAGTGAAAAGCTGCCATATTTCAGGTCCCAAAGTCAAGCGAACACTGAGGGATCACTGAGAGCTAAAAACGGTCTAACTTCTTTCATCTTTAATAAAATGATCAGCGTTGCTGTTTTACCGGGTTTAACAATTAAGTTTAACATCCAGGCATCCAAGAAAACAGAGTTTATTCAATTTAACTGAGTTAGAGGTTTGCAGTAAGTTAGCTCGCTAGTTTCCACCTAAACATGATCATCATAAGCAGTGTTACCAATTCATACACTGGTTTATCATCTAGACTTTTTGTCTCATGCAGCACCATGATCAGGTCCAGTTTTTATTTCATCTTTGATTTTTCAGCTGCTGTGCCTGAGCAGCCTCCCAGAGACCCTTTGTTGCAGTTAGTCTTCCTCCAGAAGCCATCTGGCTGCTTGATCCAGCTCTGGCTGCTGCACCGGGAAAGAGCAGTGAGGAGGTGGATTGATAAATGAAATTCATAACAAAAATTCATAATGGACTTTTTCCATTTAGGAATAATAAAAATCACCTTTCTTTTTAATTGCTATTAACTGACAGTCAGATAACCAGCTTTTAAAAACATATTCATAAACACTTTGCAATCAACAAAATTTACACAGAGGTTATAGATGAAATAAAAAGTATCACGTGTTTTCGTGTTTATAACTCTGTTATTGTACATATTCTGTGTTATACATCATAATCATTCCAGTCTCTTTTTTTTTTTACTGTTTTAATCTTTATAAAACTCTTATTTATTTATTTATTTATTTTTGTGATTTCTGCTGCCCTATTGGTCTGGTCTCTCTTGAAAATCTGAAAACGTGATATTCATAATAAAAGGATTTAAAAGTTTACTGCCAAAAAATTATTAAACTTCATAACAGAAATGTGCTAACTGGGTTGAAATAGATTGAAACTGTTATGAGATTGCTTCAGGGAGCAGACATGACACCGTCTTTTAGGTTTCGCCATCACTTTGTATTATGCGCACAACACCACCCTCCTCTGGCTTCCACGTGAACTGCACCTTAAACATCAACTGTTTACAAATGTCATGACACAAACAAACGTTTCAATACCGTAAATCACTTTTTGGACTGCGATCACTTTTTGGCACAACATCAGCCCTGATAACATTTAAAGCGCATTGAAAAACTATTCTTTAATGCTAAAAATCCATTATCAATTGTAATTATTTATTTATTTATTTAAATTTCAGATATCGATCTTCATTTTTGTAAACTGGTGAATTAATGATTTTTTTAAAGAATTAAAACGACAAAGTTTGGCAACATATTTTTTATAAAGGATGAATAAAACAGTAAAATAAAATGAGAAATATATATATTTTTGAAAAAGCTATGATAATTAGACGAACTTTATTTTAAATAAATAAAATTGATTTTCGGTGGCACTGGGAGTCATGGTGATGATGACGTGTTTGAGTGCAGGTATAAAAGCAGGAGGCAAAATTGGAATTCGGGTTTCACGTTTGAGCGCAAACAGGAGCTTTTTCCCACTAGTGCTGTGAAAACTCGGATTTTTCAAACTACAGCCAACGTTTGAAAATCTTCAAGAAGGATTTGCAAAATGACTTCTACAAACTTCAGTCGCGAGATGCACCTGTTCTCCCTTTTCATTGACGAGGTGTTAGATCAACGCTATGGTGAGTACAGCAGGCTAATATGTCAGAGTGCTAGCAAACAAATACAACTTAGATTTTTGTCTTTTATTGTTTGGAAGTAGGACTTCATGAGTGTTAACGTTTAGGATGAGATGTTTCATACTTGAGTAACATCAATTTTAACATGTGCCAGTACACTATAAAGATGGCGCCATGTTTTTTTTTAAATCGCTGGAAAAAAAAACAATTGAATGCACGCGCCCTGGAAACGACGTAAGGCATTGGAGGACGCTGACGTCAGCGCGCGGCCGTTTTTGCATGTAGAGGGTTTGAGTTGACATGTTTGGGCTGCTGGCGCTGAGTTATACGTGAAAGTTTCATAGATTGTGAATTTTATAAAGCTGGAGAATGGAGTTTTAAAAGTTCACAGAGTCGCTGGATGAGTTTGAGATTGAAACAGTGTGTGCCTGCAATAAGGAGGTGGGAGGTTTCTCACCTAAATGTAGCTGCTTTATTCTCAAAATATCGATGCTCAACTAATATGAAGATATTACTCCTTAATGTGAATGCGTATTAAAACCTCAGTGAAAGTCCATGCAGCCTTACACTGCATGAAAACTTTTACCAAAAAAGGTGAAGGCTTTCATAAACAATGAGTTCTGCTGGGAGCTTCTTACTGTTTGTGTGTGGAAGAGCTTATGATGATGTAAAGCCATGTCTGGACAATTTAAATTCAGGCTTTAGTTTGTGTGATCACATGATTAACGTACACGCATGCTTTGCTTTCTCGTAGCTGAGCTGGTGAGTCCAATCACTGCTCCTCAGATGGTCGTCATTAACTTGAGGAACCGTGAACTGAGCAGCAGCCAACTGGACTCCATGTCCCACCTGGTCCTCACTCTTTACCATAACCTGGTGACGGGGTCCAAGGACTTTCCTTACATACCTTTTAAAGGATTGTTCCATCGGGACCAGGTGACGACACCATTTGTCCATGTGAGGCAGAGCCAGAGAGAGAACACCACTCCTTCTCCTCCTACGGACTCACCAGCTGGCATGATGCTGCCGCCTGCGGGCTCCAGCTCTCATCCACGCTTCCTGACTCCAGTTCTTCCAGAGAAAGCGGATCTTGCTGTGCTGAAGGCAGATCGGAGGAACCGTGTCGGCACCTTGACTGTCGACGGCCTCCTCGTCACCAGAGTCATCTCCACTGTTTACCGAACAGAGGACACTGAGATGACGAACCGCTGGAGAATAACAGACTACAGCGCGGACGGCAGAGTTCTCACTTCGGTGCTCTGCCGTTTTCTAAATATGTCGGCAAAGCGTGCTAAGAGGAAGGCTCCGGAGGAAGAGAGCAGCATCCGGAGCCCGAGTCCAGCAAGGAAGCGCTTGAGATTATAATATACAGTGAAGCATGTCGAACGTCAGCAAGCCTGAACAAAGTGGTAAGTAGTAAATAGTGCTTAAGGTTGTTTCTAAAATAATGTCCTAAAATATTTGAAAATCGTCGAGGTTTTAACTTTTATTCTTTCTTTTCTGCCTCTTGTTTCTAAAAGTCAGGAAAAAGAGTCACGCTGCGAAGAAACTCCACACAGAAGATGTTCCCTCAGTAAAATGGTAAATATATTCATCTTGTTATGACGTTTGCTCACAATAACCAGGAGTGTTCCTGTGTTTCTGAAGTGATTTACTCTCATTTGGTGTTATTTCATCCAAAGACAACTGAGGGTCTTCAGAGCAGCGTGAACGGCCGTCACCTGAGAGCAAGACAGTCCTGGCGCCTTTGTGGTTCCCTCCAGGTACTCCAGCTTCATCCCACAGTCCAGAGAGATGCAGTTAGGTTGAATGTGAGTGTGAATAGTTGTCTGTTTCTCTGTGTTAGACTGACCTGTCCAGGTTGTACTCCTGCCTCTGGCCCCATAACAGCTGGGATGGCTCCAATCTTGAATTGGATAAGCTGAAGAAATGGATGGAAGGATGATCCAAAGAGAAACATTAAAGGCCCTCTCACAAAAAAAAGATAAGAACTCATTTTACACATTTAAAGTACAAAGTACACATATATTTACCATTTTACTGAGGGAACATCTTCTGTGTGGAGTTTCTTCTCATCTTGGCTCTTTTTCCTGACATTTAGAAACAAGAGGCAGAAAAGAAAGAATAAAAGTTAAAACCTCAAAGATTTTTTAATGTTTGGGATATTTTAGAAACAACCGTAAACACTATTTACTACTTACCACTTTGTTCATTCTTGCTGACGTTCACTCTCCTCATCTTCTCTCTAAAGGAAGATGCAAACGCTCTCATTGTGAAAGATAAGTATACATCCATCTAACCTGCGACTCTGTCACAACTCTGATCAGCAATTCTTTCAGGTTTGTCTGTTTTGATGATGCTATTAATTGTTATTATCCTTTATCCAGGTAACTTTCAGAGAGGAGCGGAGGGAGGAGCGAAGCCAGCGTGCTCTGTAAACTCTCATTAAAAAAAAGATAAGTACATATTGATTTTATATTATTATGACAGCTCCTCCTCAGTGAACACTTCCTCTAGTTGCTGAAATCATTTACTAATTTTTTTCTTCCCATTTGTCTTTTGTTTTTCAGAGAAAACAGAGAGGAGACAAGGTGACATTAAGACCTAAGACAGGACGGATTGAACCCTTTCTCGTAAAAAGATAAGTATTCACTCTGCTTTTAATCAGAATATTGATAAATATCTAAAATTCTGCTCACCTGGTTGATAAAGTTACTAAAACGATTCCCTCTTTACTGTCATTTGTCCTTTAGAGAGAAGATGAGGAGAGTGAACGTCAGCAAGAATGAACAAAGTGGTAAGTAGTAAATAGTGTTTACGGTTGTTTCTAAAATATCCCAAACATTAAAAAATCGTTGAGGTTTTAACTTTTATTCTTTCTTTTCTGCCTCTTGTTTCTAAATGTCAGGAAAAAGAGCCAAGATGAGAAGAAACTCCACACAGAAGATGTTCCCTCAGTAAAATGGTAAATATATTCATCTTGTTATGACGTTTGCTCACAATAACCAGGAGTGTTCCCGTTGTTCTGAAGTGATTCACTCTCATTTGGTGTTATTTGGTGTTTGTCTTTGAAAGGAGAAGAGCAGCAACGACACTGGGAGACAAACAACAGGATGATCCAAAGACAACTGAGGGTCTTCAGAGCAGCGTGAACGGCCGTCACCTGAGAGAAGACAGTCCTGGCGCCTTTGTGGTTCCCTCCAGGTACTCCAGCTTCATCCCACAGTCCAGAGAGATGCAGTTAGGTTGAATGTGAGTGTGAATAGTTGTCTGTTTCTCTGTGTTAGACTGACCTGTCCAGGTTGTACTCCTGCCTCTGGCCCCATAACAGCTGGGATGGCTCCAATCTTGAATTGGATAAGCTGAAGAAATGGATGGAAGGATGATCCAAAGAGAAACATCAAAGGCCCTCTCACCAGATTTCATTTATTAAATTTGTCTTTACTGAACGATTTCTGGTGTGTATTTGCATTGATACTCAGACAACAGCTCCTCTTTCTGTTTGTGCTGGAAGATTCAGGCAAACACATATTACATATATAGATTGTTATGATATGACTCAGTTTCACATTTAGTGCTATATGAGAATGATAAGGTCCAGTTTAATAGTATTGCTAGTGTCTAATGAAATGAACACGTGATTTTCTTTTTTTTCTTTTCTTGCCTGTCCCGTTTGGCTCTTTTGCCATCAGAATTATTGTCTAAAGGCAAAGAAAGATGCCCAACGGATTTACTTTACCAAATTGACCATCCCAGCCTTGCCGTAATGGTCCATTTGATTCACCTTTTATTGTTTATTTTATTTTCACTTGCTGAATACGGGACAGACTTGACTGGGGGAAAGAAGGGGAGAAAGAAAGAGAAACAGCTGAGAAGAGGGACAGGGGAGAAGGGCAAAAAACAAAACCCAACAGAATGGGTAGAAAAAGAAAAGAAAATGCATCTATCGATCACCTGGATCACCTGTTGAGAAAGACAAAAGAAAACAAGCAGAAGAGAACAAGAGTAATAGAATAAACAACATCACAATGATATATGGGAATATGACAGTAAATACTAAATATTAAACATTATTGTGCAGCACGTAAGATCAACAGAACACAGTGTGCTTTGAGGTAGGAGCCAAAAAGGGTGTAGTTTGTGGGTGTGATCACCCGTGTGTACACCTGTGAGCATGGACGCGCTTGTTTTTTTAAAAAGTTCCTTCATGTAATGATCTGCTAGAGGGTGTGGGGGGGCCACAGCCCCGTCCTTCAGGGCATGAAGCAGGTATGGAGGAGATCAAAACTCCAGACATCCAGAGGCCCCGATAAGCGGCCGCCAAGGAGTGAGCCGGTGTGTACCTGGACGCCCATCCCCAGACACAAAGAACCACCAACGCACTGATGTCTGAGGGAGTCCGCCACTGGCAGGGGAAGTGGTGGTGGGGGGAGATAGGCCTCCAAACCTTGGAGGGCCTGAGATGTCCCCAGAGAGGTGGCGCCTGACACCCAACCTGACATATAGACAGACATACAGGCACACACAGATACAAACATCCATTCCCACCCTCATGCTCTCATATACACTTACTCCACACTCAACCAACGTGGAGACAGACATAAAGAGACGCTGTACACACGATCACACTCCCCAAGCGTACTCTACAAACCGGGTCTAGGTACCCTTGCCCCTGAAGGGGGGAACTGCACCCAGACCCAGGTGGTGTTACCCTTTTCCCTGCGGTGGGGAGAGGCAGACCGCCCCGACTCCGCAGCAGCAGGGAGGCCCCACACTCCAGACCGCAGTCGGACGGCCAACTCCTCCTCCTAGCCCCCCCGCTCCAGCGGGCCGCAGAGAACGGGGGTGAGAGAAGACTCCAAACCTCCCTCCACCCGCTCATTGTAGTGTTGATGCATGTGTGTTCTAAGGTGCATTTAAAACCCAGGAGGGCATGGAGCTACCTGCCAGAGAGCAGCAGGTAAGCGCATAGTCCCTCCTGCTAGCCCTCAATGTCTACGCTTACGGCCACACCACCCTGAACACGCCCGATCTCGTCTGATCTCGGAAATCGTGATTTTCAGATCCAGCAAAGTGAATATTTTTCACTGTGGATAAATTGCATGGAAACGTTTAATGAGTCATCAGCTATTTCACTACAAAGATGATGTGATTAATGTGTTTGATGTGGAGCTCTTATGTAATGATTACATTTTTAAGATGTAATTTTCAAGTGAAAAACATAATATTTATCTGTTGCATAGTTTACAGTGCGGTGTTTTATGCACTGAGTTATCATGTAGAGTTCTGTTTGTCATCTAGCACCATAATCGGGTTTTGTTTTTATTGCATCTTAGATTTTCCAGCTTCTGTGCCTGAGCAGCCACCCAGAGACCCTTTGCTGCAGTTAGTCTCCCTGCAGGAGGCGTCTGGCTGCTGGCTGCTTGATTCAGCTCTGGCTGCTGCACTGGGACAGACCAACGAGGAGGTGGAAAAGTCAAAGCCTGAAAAGATGCACTGCTGTCAATTTAAATATTAACACAAAATGATGATGTGAGATAAAACAGATTTGATTCTATAATTTGAACAAAAACACATGATATAATTAAAAACACACCATAAAACATATAAAATGAAGTCAAACTAAACGTAGGCCTGCCTCACAGCCTGAGAATAAACATCTGCATATCAGAAGCAAAAACACTGGTGGTAATCACACTCCTAACCTCCCACTGAGCTGCACCAGCGTCTGATATTATCCAGAAACCACACGGCAGCAGAAATTATTTTCCTCATCAGTTGTTGTAAAAACATGTCAGCACATTATTTTAGAGCATTTATGACATCACAGTTTGGGATTTCATCAGGAAGAGCATCCAGTGTAATAATCTGCCAAATCAAATATGCAGAGCTGCCCACCTTGGTGACCCCGTGTGACAAAGAAGTACACAAACATATGTAATATTACTGGTTGTAGAAAGTAAAATGTGTGTTCTGTCTGTTTTATTTGATTGATTTTGATTTGGGGAATTAGACCAGCAGTGAAGTGTGGGCCACCATTCTGGCTCTGATCTGGCTTCATGGTTTCAAGATGGATGCAAAGGACGAGTGGGAGCTTCTGGCTATGAAGGCTGCCTCGTGGCTCTGTGCTCACAATGGTACTAGCAATGATTGTAACAGATAAAATAACAGCTTTAAAAAACTGTTTCATTCTACAGCTTTCCTCCCACAATCATTATTTTAATATCTGTTTTGTGTTTTTAGCACCGTGTGTGTCAGAGTGTGTGGATGCTGGAAATGTCCTGCTGGGTTGCAGCGTGAAGAAAGAAGCTCTGGGACTCTGAGAGTTTTCTTAAAGTAGCTTCATCTTCAGAGTGAACAGAAGCAGGTCTGCTTACTCCACACTGCCTTTGATACAGAGCTGTTTTATATCATTGTTGTGTTTTCTACGGCACAAAAGTTAGGCGCACACAAATTTTATAATAATTTATATAATATTATGTGTTTTTCTGGATACACTGTGCTTTTTTCAGCATTCAAAGATTGATGACACCGTGTCAGAGCACTGGCTATGAATTTCAGAAGGATCAGGCCTTAACCTAACAGAAAAGTTATCAATAGTAATTTTCTTATTACAGCTACATCCACTTCTGTCGTGCCTAGGCTGCTCACTAGGGCTGGGTATCATCACTGATTTCTATAATCCCTTCGATTCCAGTTCTCAAAGTCCCAATTCGATTCAACTTAGCCTCAGACAGTCAGAAATATTATAATTCTGATCATTTATCAGTACTGACTTCTTCAGAGTTGTGAACATCACAGCAGATGCCTTTGTGTGAAAGTAACTGAGAATAAAACACAGAAAAACATGAAGGAGATTTTCCTGGTCTGGCTTTTTATAGCAGATAACCTTCAAAATATTCTACAATGTTCTGCATATAAAGTTTAAATTTCTTCAGTATTGAACAACAAAAAAAATAGGCTTTCTTGTCCAAGGTCATTTAAGTGAAAAAAAGAAAAAGAAAAGAAAAAGACAGCAGCGCTGTAAACAACGGTAGACTGGTGGGTAATAAGCGAATGAATAATACAGGAAACAGAGATTGGAGACGGGAAACTGTTCTTGAAGTACAGAGAGAGAGAGAGCTAGCTGTGCATGGAGTGTGATTTTAATAGTCGTGGAAGCAAAACAGCAAAATTCATGATGACATTGATCAAATGTGAAGCGCAGTTTGCTGCTTCTTTTGCTGCTTCTTTTGCTGCTGGCTCGATGAATTTTGGTTGAAAGAGACAAAACCTGCAGCTCAGAATCAGCGCAAAAAGATGTAATCACAGACCGGACGCATCAGAATCGCTGAGCTCCGACAGCGTGTCCGTCTAAGGCCGTCGGATGAGAAAGCCGAGAAAGACGAAGCTGATTCTGATGCGTCGGGTCCGCTCTGTGTTTACGTCTTTGTGTGGAATCCGTGTACCTGCTCTCATTTGCTGTTTGGTTGTTGTTGAAATGGTTTTGTGAGCTTTAATCTGAGAATCTGGCGTTTCTGGCAAAACACAGTTATATTTAAAAGTCATTCAGGATTTAATGAATTGATATCGCTTTATTCAAGCTACTCACCTCCCATTTCCACCTGCACTTTCATCTGGACCACGGCGAATCAGAGAGGTCCCGCCCCTTACTATCTCTGATTGGTTTAGTCCACGATAGGGGCAAAATGTGTGTCTGTTGTTGATGTCACCTGTTCGTTTTTGAGGAGAGAGACAAACGACTGCAGAGTCTCATTCAGATGCGTCAAAACAGGATTTAATTAGAAAACATATGGGGGGAAGTCGAGCACGATCACCCAAACAGCATCGAACTTCCTTACAACAGTTAAGATGGATCATTTTATACATATGATGACCAACAATATACGTCACCCCAGATAAAAACAACATCGGCCATATTCTAAAACAGAACAGTTCCTCTCTCAGTTCCTCCAGATACATCTATTTATTCTACTTGTTAGACTTAAACAACACTTGCAAACAGTTTACCCAGACAGGCTATGTCTGTGTGTTAATTTAAGTGCATGACCTCCCTCTACCTCATTCAAGCTACTCACCTCCCACTACCACCTGCACCTTCATCTGGACCACGGCGAATCAGAGAGGTCCCGCCCCTTACTATCTCTGATTGGTTTAGTCCACGATAGGGGCAAAATGTGTGTCTGTTGTTGACCACAGGGAAGGTTGCAGTTTTTTGTTTTTTTTTTGCTACCCGAACAGTTGGTCGCACAGGTGCAACCAAATATTTCTTTTTAGTCGCACCACTGAAAAATTTGGTCGTATTTGCGACCAAATTGGTCGCACTCTAGAGCCCTGCTTGAACATCTTAAGACAGCACATAGTCTTCATTCATGTTCGCTTATTCATGACTGTAGTTAGAGTTACATCTGAATTTTCAAAAACTGCCTGTTTTGTAGTGATTGAAATAATAATTAGCATAAAAAGTTATGAAATCTATGTTTGGTTTTTTATTTCTTTGTTGTAACAATTTTGGAAATAAATTGTATATTGGCGTAAAAGTATCAATATATTTGAGGTTTGAGCAGCAAAGTTGAGTACCAGGGTTTTGCTCCTGAATAACTTCCTAAGTCTTCTCTGCCAATGTCAAATAGCTTTCTGGGTGCTGCGCTGCACTGTCAGAGCACACCTCCTTATCTAAGGTTTTCTGTGTTTCTTATTCTCTTTAAAAGTTCTGCTGAGGGCCTCCTATACTCGAAGTCTAAGAGCCAACTCTGTTCTTTGGCTCGACTTTCTTTCATAATCTTTTCACTTTTGTGAGAAATAAAACACAATTTAAAAACAGATTGTCATAAAAAGAAATGACATCAATAACTACACCAAGGACATTCAAAACAAATTTTAAACTTGGCTTAAAGACCATAAGTCTGATCTGAAAATGTCGACCAACTTCAACATTTAGATTGTGACACTAACTTGTCTCTCTTCCACAGTGTGTTTCTTTTGTCCTGCTCCCCTCTCCCTTAACCAGTTGTGGCAAATGGCTGCCCCTTCCTGAGCCTTGATCTCCCAGAGGTTTCTTCCTGTTAAAAGGGAGTTTTTATTTCCCACTGTTGCCAGGTACTTGCTCAAAGAGGATCATTTGATTGTTGGTTTTTTTTTCCTGTATTACTTAGTGTATTTACCTTACAATATAAAGCACCTTGAGGTGACTGTTGTGTTGATTTGGCGCTATATAATTAAAACTGAATTACATCTCTGAAGAAATGTTACATGCATGTTTTGTTGCCTTTTTAAAGTGATGGGGGAATAATTGTAATGGGCTAATAAAAAGGGACAGACGTGCTCTGTGTAAAGATCAACCCTTTGACCATCATTCACTGCATCATTAATTGCTTTAACTTATAGTCCATAATGCTGTAAAAACAAAAGAAGGAAAAGCTGAGTCATTTTCACATTTTTATTGAGGTTTGAATTCAGAAAGTCTGTTGCTGATCTCAGTAAATGTAACAGGATGTCTCCAAAAATTTACAGTTGTGGATAAAACAGGGTGATGTGTTATTGTCAGGTTTGAGTGAATAACAGGACCCAAATGCAGGACTTCCTGAGAAGCCACAGGCAGTTTATTTACTTCACTTACTATTTATATCAGTTTGGCCAGCAGTCACGTATAGGTTCAAACAAAATGGCACGAGGCTGCAAAAATATTTATCATCTAGTAATCTTTATTAATGAAAGCATGAGTGTACCCACCAAAACACACCAAAGAACCCAACCCCTGTAACAGCAACTGGCTTCTTTTTATTCTCTATCATTCAGGTGAGCATCTGGAATAGCCCAAGTCTGGGGGAAGCAAACCAAATGAGGAACAAAACATCCACATATGCAAACATCAAACCACAATATAACACATGGAAGACATTTATATTTTGTACAAAGTCCTATGAATAATTCAATATGTATATGCTTCAGTCAATTGCATATAAATTAGAAACACCAAGAGTGAAACTTCCCCAACCTGGCACTTAGGCCCTCTTCATAATATTTATCCTCCCTCTTGGTACCGTTTTCCAGAATTTGATCTTCAAATTTCACTGTTTTGCTGATGACACCCAGTTATATCTCTCCTGCAGGCCTGACTCCTCCCTCCCACCTTCTCTCTTACAGAAAGCTTATCCTAATTAAAATCCTGGTTCAGCTCTAATTTTCTTAAGCTCAATGAGGATGAAACTGAAATCCTTCTTATCGGCAGTAAATCCAACCTGCTGAAGGCAAATCATTTCACTCTCACTATTGAAAACTCCAATTTTTCCTTCACCTCAGGTTAAGACCCTTAGTAACCTGTTTAGGGTGACACCATCCTATAAATCTCACATCAGTGATCTCACGCCGTCTGTTTATTTCCATCTACACAACATTAACCTAATTACGTCCTTCACTTTCCACCCAGTGTGCATCCATTCTTGTTCAGTCTTGTTACTTCTCGCATTGACTATTGTAATTGTCTCTTGCATGGTCTCCCCCAGAAATCCCTCCACAAGCTTCAACTGGTTCAAAACTTCGCTGCCCACGTTATTACCAGAAGCCCCTCCTACCAGCGCATCATCCCTATCCTTCAGGAACTTCACTGGCTCTCCGTGAAATAGTATACAAGCTTCTTCTGCTCACCTTCAAGGCCCTTCATAACCTTGCTCCTCCTTACTTTTCTAACCTATTAACCACTAGCTCAACTGCTCACTCACTTCGATCTTCTTCTTCTATCCAACTTGCTGTGCTTTCTTTGCACCACAGCACCATGGGAAGCAGAGCTTTCAGTTGAACTCTATTTCCTCAGATATAAGACAGATCGGTTCTCTCCTCCAGTTTAAATCTCAACTTAAAACCTGTAAAGAAAAGAAAGAAATAATAAAGAGCTAATACACTTTGACAATCAAGTGGACCAGTGTGGCAAAAGCTGTAATGATCCATTTGGGAACATAAATCTGTTGGACTGGTAAAAGAATATACTATAATAATACGGTATGAAAAATGACAAACATGAGAATTCTGTGTGTTTTCCTTCTTATCTGCAGACTAACAGTCCACAGGCTTGGTGCTCAGACTGATTTGTTTTCTGGAGATGGAGGAGAGAGAGCACAGAGGACAGCAAGGTGGAGGAGTGAAGGAGAAGGTGGTGCAGCTCAGTGTCCAATCAGGAGTGAGCAGTTTTTTCACTGCCTTCATTGCGTTCAACAAAGACAACGGAGAGGCGATCCAAGGACCTCTTGTCCAGAGAAATATTCCATCAAGTTTTTGTTTTGAGTTTTTGTTGTTTTTTGTTTTTTAAAGCAAACACTAAAACTGTCACCCACACCTCTGAAGATAAAGATTACTAATCATAAATAAAGGGAATATTATCACGATGAGGACACTATCAGAGGTAGTTCAGGGAACTGTTATACTTCATACCAGAAAAATCTTTTTTCTTTTCTTGTTTTTTTGGCTTGACTTCATGGTAGGCAAAATGAAGAAGAGTGCTTGATTGCGCCTAAGTAAGTAAAAGCTGCATGGCAAAACAACACACACCTTCACTGCAGATGCATGCACAGAAACCAGTATTTTTTGTATCTTAAATATTAAGTAGTGTGTGTACAGTAGTCAATATAATGGGATGTGTCCTAAAGCAGCGAAAGAAGAACTGAGTTCTTGCAGCATTTTGCAATATTTAGGATTTTATTGAACACTTTTACCTTTCAACATTTGTAACATTAATGAGTAATGAAGCATTGCAGAATAATCCTGTGTTTTTGATTATTTATTGTACACTACAAGTAAACAACAATAAGTTAAACATCTGTCACATCTGTCAGAAGCTTGGATAAATTTACTCCTACAAGGATTTTACTCTTATGAAATGTAAAAAGAACACTGAAATTATATTTTACAGTTTTTCACATAAACAGTTTTGCTTTGCTTACAGAAACTATAACTTTAATCTCAGCCAAACCGATTTACTCAGGAACAAATAAAATACTAAAAAAAAGCCAAACGATAACATTTTTAAGTTATCTAAGTGACCTATATATGTTTAACCTGAGTAGCGAAACACTGCTGTGGGTTTGAAAACGATTTGCGGGAGTCCGGTGTTCTCACGGGCTCTAGTGAGCCTTGCCCCCCCGCTAGCTATCGAGCTAGTGGGTAACAGACGTCTCCGACAACGTCGGAGCGCTTTTGAAAATATGTGTTGTCTTGATAAACTGAGCAGATATTTGAGGTTTACACAGTTACAGCCTTTGCCTGAAAATATGTTAAACGTTTATTTTGTGACCCATAAAGAATAATAAGAGTAATATTAAAACTAACTTGCTGCCGCCATCGTTGGAAACTCAGCTGGGCTGCGCTATGAATTCTGGGACACATCTTCACTCAAAAAAATCTGTTGTTGGATGAACACAATTTAATCATGGCACCCTTTTTGCACACAATTTAACCAAGTACAATAAACCCTTTTCGATCATGTCAAACCAACACATTTAGCATTTGGTGGTTTAATGTAATCAGATTACGTTGGATCAACATACTATACTTACATTGATTTGAAGTGATTTATTTAAGTATGTAGAGTGAAATTTGTTTTAATTCATTCTACACAATTTAAAAAGTTTAGGAAAACAGAATTAAATCTTGTTGTTTCAACAACTACTTTGTTAATCAAGGCAATGATTTCACTCATTTCAACCAAATTATTTCAATTAGATTTGTTTACATTTGTTACACATTTAGAAACCCACTACTTTACAAAAAAAAGTCACAATCAGATTATGATAACATTATCTTTATTAACTGGATTTAGTGGACAATATAAAAGCTTACCATTTTTGTACACCTGCAAGCATTATGCCACTTCAAAAGGTAAAATGTTAGAATACTTATTTACATAGGTAATATGTTGGAACCAAAGCTTCCACAACTAAAAACAGATGCAAAATTTGCTCAATATATCGACTGCATTTTAAAAAATTAAACTAAAAGATAAAAATACATCTCCCACTTGGCAAGTTAAAACATGTGACAAAATCGAATTGTGTGAATTTGGAAAAATAAAATAAAATAATTAGAAATATTTTGGGGGCAATACAACAACAACAAAAAATTCCATAGGTGATGAAAATCTATATTTGTTTGGTGCATCTCATTGAAATAATTATTAGTTTGACCAATTTTTATATTTCTGTATTTATTTTTTTAATTTTGGTTGCAGTCCTCCACAGCTAGCAATATAGTTTTGCTGTGTTTTAAAACATGCTAGCAAGCAAAAATGGACACAATAATACAGTGAACTTAACAGGTGGCAGTGGTCTTAAACTTTACAGGACTTTGATACATAAACACAACATAGTACTTCTGTCAGTACTTCTGATCCATTTTGAGCCATCTATATAAGGACAAACAAAAATCATCTGCAGTGCTGTATAAAAGGTGAATTGCCCAACAGAGAGAATCCAAAAACTTAAAAAAAAAATTTTTAAATGAAAGAAAAAAATATAAACAACTCAAATATTACCATTATATATTGGAAATCACCATTGCACCAATGAACCATTCAAGACCTATCAGTCATTTTCAAGTGCTCTCACCCCATAAGCTTGTTTTTCAGAAACTGTACCTTTGAAGACAGCTTTTGTCCATCAAGATTTAAAAGTATCTTCTGGAGGACTTCAAAGGTGCATTTAAGTTCTGGTGGGTAGCTCAGGTTCAAACAGTATATGAGTCCAAACAACAGAGCACATGCTTGTGCAATGTTACCCAAATCAGTGTTAGCCTCCACACCCTCAATCAGGACACCAACGTCCTCTGGGTCATCTTCAGGTTCAGCACCCTCCTTCTGGATGACGTACGCCCCCATCACAGTTTGCTCCATGCAGCTTTTTGCCTCGCTGTCCGTATCCTACATGAAAAAGTATAAGACAACAAAGTAAAATTTAAGAGATTGTTTAAACAACTGTTTCTATGCTGTTCATAAAATCCAAGTAGTCAAAGAAATAAACAGAAAATTACACACCACTAAAGTAGTTGTTAGTAATTACTCCAATACATAAATTATAAAATACACCTCTCATGTCAAAAGAGGTGGCATAATTGACCTCTCACCGGCCCCTCCCCCGAAAGGGCCATTGTCCAATTACACATTATAGCAACCGTTACTGTGTCTGACAAACATTAACCTCAAGCAAGATGGAGAAGCGGTGTGCCCACCGATACGCCGAGAGATTGTGTCTGGAGGAGTTGTGTTCTTTCCATTCACAAAGTCAAAAACAACGTGAATGGATTAAACAGTGTGTATGGCCCCATTCCCAGGTAAATGTACCGAACATTATGAAGCATGTCTGCTTGCACATTTGGGTACCCATTGGTGCGCAGAGGAAACCATTTGTTTGTCGGACGTAGCAAGAGTAACTTAGGGGGACAGGACTCGAGAAAAGGCTAACTCAGCTGCTAAAATAAAACAGGTATAGAAGTGTTAGTACTAAACAGCTCAAAGTTCATAGACATTTCTATTTACAAATACTGATGACCATAGCAATGAAAAAACAACAGGACTTGTTTTAATCCAAGTACAGATTCAAAAGCAATATTGTCTTGATGCATGTTAAATGCATTGTATGTTTGTGTATCAAGTTTAACTAGGCATAAATTTCTTTCCTTCCAATACCAAATTCCAGAAATTCTTTATTGCAACGCTTAATACTGTTTGGTATTCAAGACATCCTTTCCCCAATACCAGGTGTCTTGTTGCTAATCTCAAAATTTTAATTTTAATGATTTGCATATGAGGCAACGTCACAATTTGTATGAGAATGTTACAGACAACATGCTGTCACAATGGCTCACCAAGTATTCCTTTATTAACTTCTATTAACGTCTTCGTTTAGGTGGATGCACAAAGACTTCAAGATGCATGCTCGTCTGGTATGGATGTTGTCATGCTTCAGAGGAGGAGGAGATAATATGAGCCAAAACCAGTCTGTTTTTCTTAAAGCTAGGGTAATCAGTTCACTTGCATAATTATTCTTTAGGTTAGAACCTGGCATGTACCACTTGTTAAGCCGAAACAAAATTGACAACTTCATCTCCAAATAAAAGTTATTTTTGCTGCCTATGACAAAGTCTACTCAATCCTAATACAAACCTTGGAGATGGCAAGCATGAGACCTCTTATTTTCTTTCCACGTGTCCCTCCTTTGGTCAGAAAGATTTCCATTAAGCGTGGCGCGTATTGGTCAAGCTCGGCAAAGAAAGTAGATAGCAGAGGCTTTGTGGTGATTCGCAGAAACTCCTTCTCAATCTGCAATAGAGAACAAATACATTGATTAAAAACGCAACTGTATATTTCACTCACTTCACATCTAAGCTGACTAAAGCTGCTTTTAGAAGACCATGCAGACATCAGTGCTGTCTGTGTAGAACATGAATCAGTCTGTGTCAGATACTGAATTTGAAATTTCCACTAAAGTCACAAGTAAGAGGCAAGTGGAACCAAGATCTAGGCCATTTGCTTTTTGAAGTTTGCAAAGACTGCTAAATTGCACCAGTGGTAGTTCACTCTTTGCAACACAGTATGCTGTTCTAAACAGATTTTTCAGGTTTATTTTTAGTATATTATTTGCAATTGGTGTTTGTTCTGGGAAAGATATTGCAGACTGAGCAATAATCCATTTCTAATGGGGGCCTTTCTTAAAATTACTGGTCCCAGTAACAAAGGCGCTTGTCGACTCAGAAATCGAGGGAAAACCAACAACACACCCGGCAGAACATCATGTTATTTACACGGGTGCACATAAGTGGTCCGCATGTGCGCATTCGCTGTCAAAATAAAAGACGCGCAATAGATAAGAAGTTGCAATGCACGTTTGCATCCATATAAAAGGCACTGTTTTTGTCCGCTAGATTGGGATTTTCATGGCACATTCTGCACCACATCTGTGCGTTCATCATTTGTTTGAAGCCAGCTCACCTCCTGCAACCACTTTTACGAGAATACGTGCTTCTTTTGTGGTTCAGACTCCTTCTGACATTTGTTTGGAGGTGGAGGAAAACCAAAGTAATTGCTTAAAGGAGCTTCTTCGACATATTTAAGAGTTCTAAACAAATATGTCCTCCTCCAGATCTTTGACTGGAAACTATTTCTATGAATGAGTGGTTCAAAAATGTGTAAGTGAAAAGCTGCCATATTTCAGGTCCCAAAGTCAAACGAACACTGAGGGATCACTGAGAGCTAAAAACGGTCTAACTTCTTTCTTCTTTAATAAAATGATCAGCGTTGCTGTTTTACCGGGTTTAACAATTAAGTTTAACATCCAGGCATCCATGAAAACAGAGTTTATTCAATTTAACTGAGTTAGAGGTTTGCAGTAAGTTAGCTCGCTAGTTTCCATCTAAACATGATCATCATAAGCAGTGTTACCAATTCATACACTGGTTTATCATCTAGACTTTTTGTCTCATGCAGCACCATGATCAGGTCCAGGTTTTATTTCATCTTTGATTTTTCAGCTGCTGTGCCTGAGCAGCCTCCCAGAGACCCTTTGTTGCAGTTAGTCTTCCTCCAGAAGCCATCTGGCTGCTTGATCCAGCTCTGGCTGCTGCACCGGGAAAGAGCAGTGAGGAGGTGGATTGATAAATGAAATTCATAACAAAAATTCATAATGGACTTTTTCCATTTAGGAATAATAAAAATCAGCTTTCTTTTTAATTGCTATTAACTGACAGTCAGATAACCAGCTTTTAAAAACATATTCATAAACACTTTGCAGTCAACAAAATTTGCATAGAGGTTATAGATGAAATAAAAAGTATCACGTGTTTTCTAGGTGTGTTTATAACTCTGTTATTGTACATATTCTGTGTTATACATCATAATCATTCCAGTCTCTCTCTCTTTTTTTTTTTTTACTGTTTTAATCTTTATAAAACTCTTATTTATTTATTTATTTTTTGTGATTTCTGCTGCCCTATTGGTCTGGTCTCTCTTGAAAATCTGAAAACGTGATATTCATAATAAAAGGATTTAAAAGTTTACTGCCAAAAAATTATTAAACTTCATAACAGAAATGTGCTAACTGGCTTGAAATAGATTGAAACTGTTATGAGATTGCTTCAGGGAGCAGACATGACACCGTCTTTTAGGTTTCGCCATCACTTTGTATTATGCGCACAACACCACCCTCCTCTGGCTTCCACGTGAACTGCACCTTAAACATCAACTGTTTACAAATGTCATGACACAAACAAACGTTTCAATACCGTAAATCACTTTTTGGACTGCGATCACTTTTTGGCACAACATCGGCTCTGATAACATTTAAAGCGCATTGAAAAACTATTCTTTAATGCTAAAAATCCATTATCAATTGTAATTATTTATTTATTAATTTAAATTTCAGATATCGATCTTCATTTTTGTAAACTGGTGAATTAATGATTTTTTTAAAGAATTAAAACGACAAAGTTTGGCAACATATTTTTTATAAAGGATGAATAAAACAGTAAAATAAAATGAGAAATATATATATTTTTGAAAAAGCTATGATAATTAGACGAACTTTATTTTAAATAAATAAAATTGATTTTCGGTGGCACTGGGAGTCATGGTGATGATGACGTGTTTGAGTGCAGGTATAAAAGCAGGAGGCAAAATTGGAATTCGGGTTTCACGTTTGAGCGCAAACAGGAGCTTTTTCCCACTAGTGCTGTGAAAACTCGGATTTTTCAAACTACAGCCAACGTTTGAAAATCTTCAAGAAGGATTTGCAAAATGACTTCTACAAACTTCAGTCGCGAGATGCACCTGTTCTCCCTTTTCATTGACGAGGTGTTAGATCAACGCTATGGTGAGTACAGCAGGCTAATATGTCAGAGTGCTAGCAAACAAATACAACTTAGATTTTTGTCTTTTATTGTTTGGAAGTAGGACTTCATGAGTGTTAACGTTTAGGATGAGATGTTTCATACTTGAGTAACATCAATTTTAACATGTGCCAGTACACTATAAAGATGGCGCCATGTTTTTTTTTAAATCGCTGGAAAAAAAAACAATTGAATGCACGCGCCCTGGAAACGACGTAAGGCATTGGAGGACGCTGACGTCAGCGCGCGGCCGTTTTTGCATGTAGAGGGTTTGAGTTGACATGTTTGGGCTGCTGGCGCTGAGTTATACGTGAAAGTTTCATAAATTGTGAATTTTATAAAGCTGGAGAATGGAGTTTTAAAAGTTCACAGAGTCGCTGGATGAGTTTGAGATTGAAACAGTGTGTGCCTGCAATAAGGAGGTGGGAGGTTTCTCACCTAAATGTAGCTGCTTTATTCTCAAAATATCGATGCTCAACTAATATGAAGATATTACTCCTTAATGTGAATGCGTATTAAAACCTCAGTGAAAGTCCATGCAGCCTTACACTGCATGAAAACTTTTACCAAAAAAGGTGAAGGCTTTCATAAACAATGAGTTCTGCTGGGAGCTTCTTACTGTTTGTGTGTGGAAGAGCTTATGATGATGTAAAGCCATGTCTGGACAATTTAAATTCAGGCTTTAGTTTGTGTGATCACATGATTAACGTACACGCATGCTTTGCTTTCTCGTAGCTGAGCTGGTGAGTCCAATCACTGCTCCTCAGATGGTCGTCATTAACTTGAGGAACCGTGAACTGAGCAGCAGCCAACTGGACTCCATGTCCCACCTGGTCCTCACTCTTTACCATAACCTGGCGACGGGGTCCAAGGACTTTCCTTACATACCTTTTAAAGGATTGTTCCATCGGGACCAGGTGACGACACCATTTGTCCATGTGAGGCAGAGCCAGAGAGAGAACACCACTCCTTCTCCTCCTACGGACTCACCAGCTGGCATGATGCTGCCGCCTGCGGGCTCCAGCTCTCATCCACGCTTCCTGACTCCAGTTCTTCCAGAGAAAGCGGATCTTGCTGTGCTGAAGGCAGATCGGAGGAACCGTGTCGGCACCTTGACTGTCGACGGCCTCCTCGTCACCAGAGTCATCTCCACTGTTTACCGAACAGAGGACACTGAGATGACGAACCGCTGGAGAATAACAGACTACAGCGCGGACGGCAGAGTTCTCACTTCGGTGCTCTGCCGTTTTCTAAATATGTCGGCAAAGCGTGCTAAGAGGAAGGCTCCGGAGGAAGAGAGCAGCATCCGGAGCCCGAGTCCAGCAAGGAAGCGCTTGAGATTATAATATACAGTGAAGCATGTCGAACGTCAGCAAGCCTGAACAAAGTGGTAAGTAGTAAATAGTGCTTAAGGTTGTTTCTAAAATAATGTCCTAAAATATTTGAAAATCGTCGAGGTTTTAACTTTTATTCTTTCTTTTCTGCCTCTTGTTTCTAAAAGTCAGGAAAAAGAGCCACGCTGCGAAGAAACTCCACACAGAAGATTTTCCCTCAGTAAAATGGTAAATATATTCATCTTGTTATGACGTTTGCTCACAATAACCAGGAGTGTTCCTGTGTTTCTGAAGTGATTCACTCTCATTTGGTGTTATTTCATCCAAAGACAACTGAGGGTCTTCAGAGCAGCGTGAACGGCCGTCACCTGAGAGCAAGACAGTCCTGGCGCCTTTGTGGTTCCCTCCAGGTACTCCAGCTTCATCCCACAGTCCAGAGAGATGCAGTTAGGTTGAATGTGAGTGTGAATAGTTGTCTGTTTCTCTGTGTTAGACTGACCTGTCCAGGTTGTACTCCTGCCTCTGGCCCCATAACAGCTGGGATGGCTCCAATCTTGAATTGGATAAGCTGAAGAAATGGATGGAAGGATGATCCAAAGAGAAACATTAAAGGCCCTCTCACAAAAAAAAGATAAGAACTCATTTTACACATTTAAAGTACAAAGAACACATATATTTACCATTTTACTGAGGGAACATCTTCTGTGTGGAGTTTCTTCTCATCTTGGCTCTTTTTCCTGACATTTAGAAACAAGAGGCAGAAAAGAAAGAATAAAAGTTAAAACCTCAACGATTTTTGAATGTTTGGGATATTTTAGAAACAACCGTAAACACTATTTACTACTTACCACTTTGTTCATTCTTGCTGACGTTCACTCTCCTCATCTTCTCTCTAAAGGAAGATGCAAACGCTCTCATTGTGAAAGATAAGTATACATCCATCTAACCTGCGACTCTGTCACAACTCTGATCAGCAATTCTTTCAGGTTTGTCTGTTTTGATGATGCTATTAATTGTTATTATCCTTTATCCAGGTAACTTTCAGAGAGGAGCGGAGGGAGGAGCGAAGCCAGCGTGCTCTGTAAACTCTCATTAAAAAAAAGATAAGTACATATTGATTTTATATTATTATGACAGCTCCTCCTCAGTGAACACTTCCTCTAGTTGCTGAAATCATTTACTAATTTTTTTCTTCCCATTTGTCTTTTGTTTTTCAGAGAAAACAGAGAGGAGACAAGGTGACATTAAGACCTAAGACAGGACGGATTGAACCCTTTCTCGTAAAAAGATAAGTATTCACTCTGCTTTTAATCAGAATATTGATAAATATCTAAAATTCTGCTCACCTGGTTGATAAAGTTACTAAAACGATTCCCTCTTTACTGTCATTTGTCCTTTAGAGAGAAGATGAGGAGAGTGAACGTCAGCAAGAATGAACAAAGTGGTAAGTAGTAAATAGTGTTTACGGTTGTTTCTAAAATATCCCAAACATTAAAAAATCGTTGAGGTTTTAACTTTTATTCTTTCTTTTCTGCCTCTTGTTTCTAAATGTCAGGAAAAAGAGCCAAGATGAGAAGAAACTCCACACAGAAGATGTTCCCTCAGTAAAATGGTAAATATATTCATCTTGTTATGACGTTTGCTCACAATAACCAGGAGTGTTCCCGTTGTTCTGAAGTGATTCACTCTCATTTGGTGTTATTTGGTGTTTGTCTTTGAAAGGAGAAGAGCAGCAACGACACTGGGAGACAAACAACAGGATGATCCAAAGACAACTGAGGGTCTTCAGAGCAGCGTGAACGGCCGTCACCTGAGAGCAAGACAGTCCTGGCGCCTTTGTGGTTCCCTCCAGGTACTCCAGCTTCATCCCACAGTCCAGAGAGATGCAGTTAGGTTGAATGTGAGTGTGAATAGTTGTCTGTTTCTCTGTGTTAGACTGACCTGTCCAGGTTGTACTCCTGCCTCTGGCCCCATAACAGCTGGGATGGCTCCAATCTTGAATTGGATAAGCTGAAGAAATGGATGGAAGGATGATCCAAAGAGAAACATCAAAGGCCCTCTCACCAGATTTCATTTATTAAATTTGTCTTTACTGAACGATTTCTGGTGTGTATTTGCATTGATACTCAGACAACAGCTCCTCTTTCTGTTTGTGCTGGAAGATTCAGGCAAACACATATTACATATATAGATTGTTATGATATGACTCAGTTTCACATTTAGTGCTATATGAGAATGATAAGGTCCAGTTTAATAGTATTGCTAGTGTCTAATGAAATGAACACGTGATTTTCTTTTTTTTCTTTTCTTGCCTGTCCCGTTTGGCTCTTTTGCCATCAGAATTATTGTCTAAAGGCAAAGAAAGATGCCCAACGGATTTACTTTACCAAATTGACCATCCCAGCCTTGCCGTAATGGTCCATTTGATTCACCTTTTATTGTTTATTTTATTTTCACTTGCTGAATACGGGACAGACTTGACTGGGGGAAAGAAGGGGAGAAAGAAAGAGAAACAGCTGAGAAGAGGGACAGGGGAGAAGGGCAAAAAACAAAACCCAACAGAACGGGCAGAAAAAGAAAAGAAAATGCATCTATCGATCACCTGGATCACCTGTTGAGAAAGACAAAAGAAAACAAGCAGAAGAGAACAAGAGTAATAGAATAAACAACATCACAATGATATATGGGAATATGACAGTAAATACTAAATATTAAACATTATTGTGCAGCACATAAGATCAACAGAACACAGTGTGCTTTGAGGTAGGAGCCAAAAAGGGTGTAGTTTGTGGGTGTGATCACCCGTGTGTACACCTGTGAGCATGGACGCGCTTGTTTTTTTAAAAAGTTCCTTCATGTAATGATCTGCTAGAGCAGGGCTGCCCAATCCCAGTCCTCGAGAGCTACTATCCTGCAGCTTTTAGATGCATCCCTACTCCAACACAGCTGAATCAAATGAATGGCTTGTTATCAGGCCTTTGCCAAACACGATGGCATGCTGAAGAGGTAATCAAACCATTTGATTCAGCTGTGTTGGAGTAGGGATGCATCTAAAAGCTGCAGGATAGTAGCTCTCGAGGACTGGGATTGGGCAGCCCTGTGCTAGAGGGTGTGGGGGGGGCCACAGCCCCGTCCTCCAGGGCATGAAGCAGGTATGGAGGAGATCAAAACTCCAGACAGCCAGAGGCCCCCAGAACACAAGAGACCAAGGAAGACCAACAGAGGGGCAGCTGCGCCACTGTACCAGAAAGAGCTGAGGAGAGTCCCAGATGAGGGCTCACTCAGCAGCCGCGGAGCAGGAGCCAGGGGGAGTTGCAGTGACGCGCCCGTGAGCTCCGCTGGCAGCCAGCTGTGCCTGAGTGACCGAGCTCCAGGCCGAGAGGCCCGGGGCACCCCACCTCCGAAGTGGCCCGAGCGAGCCCCAGGATCCAGGCCCCGATAAGCGGCCGCCAAGGAGTGAGCCGGTGTGTACCTAGACGCCCATCCCCAGACACAAAGAACCACCAACGCACCGATGTCTGAGGGAGTGCGCCATTGGCAGGGGAAGTGGTGGTGGGGGGAGATAGGCCTCCAAACCTTGGAGGGCCTGAGATGTCCCCAGAGAGGTGGCGTCTGATACCCAACCTGACATATAGACACAGACATACAGGCACACACAGACACAAACATCCATTCCCACCCTCATGCTCTCATATGCACTTACTCCACACTCAACCAACGTGGAGACAGACATAAAGAGACGCTGTACACACGATCACACTCCCCAAGCGTACTCTACGAACCGGGTCTAGGTACCCTTGCCCCTGAAGGGGGGAACTGCACCCAGACCCAGGTGGTGTTACCCTTTTCCCTGCGGTGGGGAGAGGCAGACCGCCCCGACTCCGCAGCAGCAGGGAGGCCCCACACTCCAGACCGCAGTCGGACGGCCAACTCCTCCTCCTAGCCCCCCCGCTCCAGCGGGCCGCAGAGAACGGGGGTGAGAGAAGACTCCAAACCTCCCTCCACCCGCTCATTGTAGTGTTGATGCATGTGTGTTCTAAGGTGCATTTAAAACCCAGGAGGGCATGGAGCTACCTGCCAGAGAGCAGCAGGTAAGCGCATAGTCCCTCCTGCTAGCCCTCAATGTCTACGCTTACGGCCACACCACCCTGAACACGCCCGATCTCGTCTGATCTCGGAAATCGTGATTTTCAGATCCAGCAAAGTGAATATTTTTCACTGTGGATAAATTGCATGGAAACGTTTAATGAGTCATCAGCTATTTCACTACAAAGATGATGTGATTAATGTGTTTGATGTGGAGCTCTTATGTAATGATTACATTTTTAAGATGTAATTTTCAAGTGAAAAACAATATTTATCTGTTGCATAGTTTACAGTGCGGTGTTTTATGCACTGAGTTATCATGTAGAGTTCTGTTTGTCATCTAGCACCATAATCGGGTTTTGTTTTTATTGCATCTTAGATTTTCCAGCTGCTGTGCCTGAGCAGCCACCCAGAGACCCTTTGCTGCAGTTAGTCTCCCTGCAGGAGGCGTCTGGCTGCTGGCTGCTTGATCCAGCTCTGGCTGCTGCACTGGGACAGACCAACGAGGAGGTGGAAAAGTCAAAGCCTGAAAAGATGCACTGCTGTCAATTTAAATATTAACACAAAATGATGATGTGAGATAAAACAGATTTGATTCTATAATTTGAACAAAAACACATGATATAATTAAAAACACACCATAAAACATATAAAATGAAGTCAAACTAAACGTAGGCCTGCCTCACAGCCTGAGAATAAACATCTGCATATCAGAAGCTAAAACACTGGTGGTAATCACACTCCTAACCTCCCACTGAGCTGCACCAGCGTCTGATATTATCCAGAAACCACACAGCAGCAGAAATTATTTTCCTCATCAGTTGTTGTAAAAACATGTCAGCACATTATTTTAGAGCATTTATGACATCACAGTTTGGGATTTCATCAGGAAGAGCATCCAGTGTAATAATCTGCCAAATCAAATATGCAGAGCTGCCCACCTTGGTGACCCCGTGTGACAAAGAAGTACACAAACATATGTAATATTACTGGTTGTAGAAAGTAAAATGTGTGTTCTGTCTGTTTTATTTGATTGATTTTGATTTGGGGAATTAGACCAGCAGTGAAGTGTGGGCCACCATTCTGGCTCTGATCTGGCTTCATGGTTTCAAGATGGATGCAAAGGACGAGTGGGAGCTTCTGGCTATGAAGGCTGCCTCGTGGCTCTGTGCTCACAATGGTACTAGCAATGATTGTAACAGATAAAATAACAGCTTTAAAAAACTGTTTCATTCTACAGCTTTTCTCCCACAATCATTATTTTAATATCTGTGTTGTGTTTTTATCACCGTGTGTGTCAGAGTGTGTGGATGCTGGAAATGTCCTGCTGGGTTGCAGCGTGAAGAAAGAAGCTCTGGGACTCTGAGAGTTTTCTTAAAGTAGCTTCATCTTCAGAGTGAACAGAAGCAGGTCTGCTTACTCCACACTGCCTTTGATACAGAGCTGTTTTATATCATTGTTGTGTTTTCTACGGCACAAAAGTTAGGCGCACACAAATTTTATAATAATTTATATAATATAATGTGTTTTTCTGGATACACTGTGCTTTTTCAGCATTCAAAGATTGATGACACCGTGTCAGAGCACTGGCTATGAATTTCAGAAGGATCAGGCCTTAACTTAACAGAAAAGTTATCAATAGTAATTTTCTTATTACACTTCTGTCGTGCCTAGGCTGCTCACTAGGGCTGGGTATCATCACTGATTTCTATAATCCCTTCGATTCCAGTTCTCAAAGTCTCAATTCGATTCAACTTAGCCTCAGACAGTCAGAAATATTATAATTCTGATCATTTATCAGTACTGACTTCATCAGAATTGTGAACATCACAGCAGATGCCTTTGTGTGAAAGTAACTGAGAATAAAACACAGAAAAACATGAAGGAGATTTTCCTGGTCTGGCTTTTTATAGCAGATAACCTTAAAAATATTCTACAATTTTCTGCATATAAAGTTTAAATTTCTTCAGTATTCAACAACAGAAAAAATAGGCTTTCTTGTCCGAGGTCATTTAAGTGAAAAAAAGAAAAAGAAAAGAATATGACAGCAGCGCTGTAAACAACGGTAGACTGGTGGGTAATAAGCGAATGAATAATACAGGAAACAGAGATTGGAGACGGGAAACTGTTCTTGAAGTACAGAGAGAGAGAGAGCTAGCTGTGCATGGAGTGTGATTTTAATAGTCGTGGAAGCAAAACAGCAAAATTCATGATGACATTGATCAAATGTGAAGCGCAGTTTGCTGCTTCTTTTGCTGCTTCTTTTGCTGCTGGCTCGATGAATTTTGGTTGAAAGAGACAAAACCTGCAGCTCAGAATCAGCGCAAAAAGATGTAATCACAGACCGGACGCATCAGAATCGCTGAGCTCCGACAGCGTGTCCGTCTAAGGCCGTCGGGTGAGAAAGCCGAGAAAGACAAAGCTGATTCTGATGCGTCGGGTCCGCTCTGTGTTTACGTCTTTGTGTGGAATCCGTGTACCTGCTCTCATTTGCTGTTTGGTTGTTGTTGAAATGGTTTTGTGAGCTTTAATCTGAGAATCTGGCGTTTCTGGCAAAACACAGTTATATTTAAAAGTCATTCAGGATTTAATGAATTGATATCGCTTTATTCAAGCTACTCACCTCCCATTTCCACCTGCACTTTCATCTGGACCACGGCGAATCAGAGAGGTCCCGCCCCTTACTATCTCTGATTGGTTTAGTCCACGATAGGGGCAAAATGTGTGTCTGTTGTTGACCACAGGGAAGGTTGCAGATTTTTTTTTTTTTTTTTTGCTACCCGAACAGTTGGTCGCACAGGTGCAACCAAATATTTCTTTTTAGTCGCACCACTGAAAAATTTGGTCGTATTTGCGACCAAATTGGTCGCACTCTAGAGCCCTGCTTGAACATCTTAAGACAGCACATAGTCTTCATTCATGTTCGCTTATTCATGACTGTAGTTAGAGTTACATCTGAATTTACAAAAACTGCCTGTTTTGTAGTGATTGAAATAATAATTAGCATAAAAAGTTATGAAATCTATGTTTGGTTTTTTATTTCTTTGTTGTAACAATTTTGGAAATAAATTGTATATTGGCGTAAAAGTATCAATATATTTGAGGTTTGAGCAGCAAAGTTGAGTACCAGGGTTTTGCTCCTGAATAACTTCCTAAGTCTTCTCTGCCAATGCCAAATAGCTTTCTGGGTGCTGCGCTGCACTGTCAGAGCACACCTCCTTATCTAAGGTTTTCTGTGTTTCTTATTCTCTTTAAAAGTTCTGCTGAGGGCCTCCTATACTCGAAGTCTAAGAGCCAACTCTGTTCTTTGGCTCGACTTTCTTCCATAATCTTTTCACTTTTGTGAGAAATAAAACACAATTTAAGAACAGATTGTCATAAAAAGAAATGGCATCAATAACTACACCAAGGACATTCAAAACAAATTTTAAACTTGGCTTAAAGACCATAAGTCTGATCTGAAAATGTCGACCAACTTCAACATTTAGATTGTGACACTAACTTGTCTCTCTTCCACAGTGTGTTTCCTTTGTCCTGCTCCGCTCTCCCTTAACCAGTTGTGGCAAATGGCTGCCCCTTCCTGAGCCTTGATCTCCCAGAGCTTTCTTCCTGTTAAAAGGGAGTTTTTATTTCCCACTGTTGCCAGGTACTTGCTCAAAGAGGATCATTCAATTGTTGGGTTTTTTTTTTTCTGTATTACTTAGTGTATTTACCTTACAATATAAAGCACCTTGAAGTGACTGTTGTGTTGATTTGGCGCTATATAATTAAAACTGAATTACATCTCTGAAGAAATGTTTCATGCATGTTTTGTTGCCTTTTTAAAGTGATGGGGGAATAATTGTAATGGGCTAATAAAAAGGGACAGACGTGCTCTGTGTAAAGATCAACCCTTTGACCATCATTCACTGCATCATTAATTGCTTTAACTTATAGTCCATAATGCTGTAAAAACAAAAGAAGGAAAAGCTGAGTCATTTTCACATTTTTATTGAGGTTTGAATTCAGCAAGTCTGTTGCTGATCTCAGTAAATGTAACAGGATGTCTCCGAAAATTTACAGTTGTGGATAAAACAGGGTGATGTGTTATTGTCAGGTTTGAGTGAATAACAGGACCCAAATGCAGGACTTCCTGAGAAGCCACAGGCAGTTTATTTACTTCACTTACTATTTATATCAGTTTGGCCAGCAGTCACGTATAGGTTCAAACAAAATGGCACGAGGCTGCAAAAATATTTATCATCTAGTAATCTTTATTAATGAAAGCATGAGTGTACCCACCAAAACACACCAAAGAACCCAACCCCTGTAACAGCAACTGGCTTCTTTTTATTCTCTATCATTCAGGTGAGCATCTGGAATAGCCCAAGTCTGGGGGAAGCAAACCAAACGAGGAACAAAACATCCACATATGCAAACATCAAACCACAATATAACACATGGAAGACATTTATATTTTGTACAAAGTCCTATGAATAATTCAATATGTATATGCTTCAGTCAATTGCATATAAATTAGAAACACCAAGAGTGAAACTTCCCCAACCTGGCACATTGGTTTACTCCAGGAGCTCATAGACAAGTAACAAAATCTGTTGTTGTGCTTCACCTTTGCTCCCAGTGTGTCCTGCCCATTATTAACCAAGCTCTCCCTCTGTTACACTGGAGTCCTTGCCAGTGTTTCTCACCCACGTTCATGTGATTAAGATTCCTGTAACAAACGAAACTTTGTATTCCCGTGAAAATATCTTTTTTTATTGAGTCTGCTTTTGGCTAAAGGCCAACGTATCGACCTTCCTTGGGACAGAAAATAATCTGTGTCTTAGTCTTAATACTCGTCAACAACACACACAAAACAAAAATGAGCATTTAAATTTAAATGACATAAATAACACTGAATATAAACAGTCTGGTTTTCTAATATTGAAATGAAAGAAATTCTATTTTTTAAATTTAATCATTTTGAATTTTTAACAGCACTGCCAAACTCTGATTCCTTCTTTAATAAACCTGGAGAGTCACTTACCTCTGTGTCAGTACTTACCAAAATATTGCCTCTTGCCCCT